>NW_027513988.1:0-109258 GCF_048772815.1 Callospermophilus lateralis
AGAGACAAAACTGAGAACTCCTTTATTTTGAAATGTTTCAAAGAGCTACTACAAACCATGTTGGATTAAGAGTTCCAAATTCATCTATCTATATAGGAAGAGAACAGAGGGAAACCTAAAAATATAAACAGCTCCTGTAAACAAACGCTTCAACTAGAAGAACAAAATTTGGTGAGTCAAGTGGGATTTGTGTATCGATCATTACCACCAAGTATCATCAAGATTGGGTGAAAAAATATTTGCTGCCATTTCGGAAACTCGTTATTTCTAGGAAGCTTGGCAACCCCTTTCAATGAAAGTGCTTTTCCACAGTCTCTACTTAGGGCTACTTGAAGAAGAAAACAAACTATAGAGACAAAACTGAGAACTACTTTTTTTTGTCAAGTTTCAAAGAGCAACGACAAACCATGTTGGATTTAGAGTTCCAAATTCATCGATCTATATAGGAGAGAACAGAGGGAAACCTAAATATAAAACGACTACTGTAGGACGAATGCTTCAACCTAGAAGAACAAAATTTGATGAGCCAAGTGGCATTTGTGTAGTGATCATTACCACCAAGTATCATCAAGATTGGGTGAAAAAATATTTGCTGGTATTTAGAACTCATTATTTCTTAGAAGCTTGGCAACCCCTTTCAATGAAAGTGCTTTTCCACAGACTCTGCTTAGGGCTACTTGAAGAGGAAACAAATCATAGAGACAAAACTGAGAACTACTTTTTTTTGTCAAGTTTCAAAGAGCAACGACAAACCATGTTGGATTTAGAGTTCCAAATTCATCTATCTATATAGGAGAGAACAGAGGGAAACCTAAATATAAAACGACTACTGTAGACGAATGCATCAACATAGAAGAACAAAATTTGATGAAGTCCAAGTGGGATTTGTGTACCGAACATTACCACCAAGTATCATCCAGATTGGTTGAAAAATATTTGCTCGTATTTCGGAAACTCGTAATTTCTTGGAAGCTTGGCAACCCCTTTCAATGAAAGTGCATTTCCACAGTCTCTGCTTAGGGCTACTTAAAGAGGAAACAACCATAGAGACAAAACTGAGAACTACATTATTTTGTCAAGTTTCAAATAGCTACTACAAGCATGTTGGATTTAGAGTTCCAAATTCATCTATCTATATAGGAGAGAACAGAGGGAAACCTAAAATAAAAACTGCTACTGTAAACGAACGCTTCAACCTAGAAAAACAAAATTTGGTGAGCAAAGTGGGATTTGTGTACCGATCATTACCTCAATGTATCATCAAGATTGGGTGAAAATATATATGCTGGTATTTCGGAAACTCGTAATTTCTTGGAAACTTGGCAACCCCTTTCAATGAAAGTGCTTATCCACAGTCTCTGCTTAGGGCTACTTGAGAGGAAACAAATCATAGAGACAAAAGTGAGAACTCCTTTATTTTGTCAAGATTCAAAGAGCTACTACATATCATTTGGACTTAGAGTTCCAAATTCATCTATCTATATAGGAGAGAACAGAGGGAAATCTAAATATAAAAACTGTTACCGTAGACGAACGCTTCAACCTAGAAGAACAGAATTTGGTGAGCCAAGTGGGATTTGTGTCGTGATCATTACCACCAAGTATCATCAAGATTGGGTGAAAAAATATTTGCTGGCATTTCGGAAACTCGTAATTTCTTGGAAGATTTGCAACCCCTTTCAATGAAAGTGCTTTTCCACAGTCTCTGCTTATGGCTACTTGAAGAGGAAACACACCATAGAGACAAAACTGAGAACTACTTTATTTTGTCATGTTTCAAAGAGCTACTACAAACCATTGTTAATTTAGAGTTCCAAATTCATCTATCTACATAAGAGAGAACAGAGTGAAACCTAAAAATAAAAACTGCAACTGTAAACAAACGCTTAAACCTAGAAGAACAAAATTTGGTGAGCCATGTGGGATTGTGTACTTGTCATTACCCCACGTATCATCCAGATTGGGTGAAAAAATATTTGCTGGTATTACGGAAACTCGTAATTTCTTGGAAGTTTGGCAACCTCTTTCAATGAAAGTGCTTCTCCTCAGTCTCTGCTTAGGGCTACTTGAAGAGGAAAGAAACCATAGAGACAAAACTGAGAAATAATTTTTTTTTCAAGTTTCAAAGACCTACAACAAACCATGTTGGATTTAGGGTTCCAATATCATCTATCTATATAGAAGAGAACAGAGGGAAACCTAAATATAAAAACTGCTACTGTAGACGAACGCTTCAACCTAGTAGAACAAAATTTGGTGAGCCAAGTTGGATTTGTGTACCGATCATTACCACCAAGTATCATCCAGATTGGGTGAAAAAATATTTGCTGGTAATTTCGGAAACTCTTTATTTCTTGAATCTTGGCACCCCCTCTCAATGAAAGTGCTATTCCAAATCTGTGCCTAGGGCTAATGAAGAGGAGAAAAACCATAGAGACAAACCTGAGAACTCCTTTATTTTGTCACGTTTCAAAGAGCTACTACAAACCAGGTTGGATTTAGAGTTCCAATTTCATCTACCTCTATAGAAGAGAACAGAGTGAAACCTAAATATAAAAACGACTACTGTAGATGAACGCTTCAACCTAGAAGAACAAAACTTGGTGAGGCAAGTGGGATTTGTGTACTGATCATTACCACCAAGTATCCTCAAGATTGGGTGAAAAAATATTTGCTGGTATTTCGGGAAACTCATTATTTCTTAGATGCTTGGCAACCGCTCACAATGAAAGTACTTTCCACAGTCTGTGCCTAGGGCTACTTGAAGAGAAAACAAACCATAGAGACAAAACTGAGAACTTCTTTATTTTGTCACGTTTCAAAGAGCTACTAGAAACCATTTTGGATTTAGAGTTCCCAAATTCATCTATCTATATAGGAGAGAACACAGTGAAACAAAAATAAAAACTTCTACTGTAAACGAGCGCTTCAACCTAGAAGAACAAAATTTGGTGAACCAAGTGGGATTTGTGTACTTGTCATTAGCACCACGTATTATCCAGATTGGTTGAAAAAATATTTTCTCGTATTTCGGAAACTCATAATTTCTTGGACGCTTGGCAACCCCTTTCAATGAAGTGCTTTTCCACAGTCTCTGCTTAGGGCTACTTGAAGTGGAAACAAATCACAGAGACAAACTGAGAACTACTTTTTTTTGTCAAGTTTCAAAGAGCTAATACAAACCATGTTGGATTTAGAGATCCAAATTCATCTATCTGTATTGGAGAGAACAGAGTGAAACGTAAAAATAAAAACTGCTACTTTAAACGAACACTTCAACCAAGAAGAATAAAATTTGGTGAGCCATGTGGGATTTGTGTACTTGTCATTACCACCAAGTATCATCAAGATTGGGTGAAAAAATATTTGCTGGTATTTCAGAAACTCGTTTTTCTTAGAAGCTTGGCAACCCCTCTCAATGAAAGTGCATTTCCACAGTCTATGCCTAGGGCTACTTGAAGAGGAAACAAACCATAGAGACAAAACTGAGAACTCCTTTTTTTTGTCAAGTTTCAAATTGCCAATGCAAACCATGTTGGATTTAGAGTTCCAAATTCATCTATCTATATAGGAGAGAATAGAGTGAATTCTAAATATAAAACCTGATACTGTAGACAAACGCTTCAACCTAGGAGAACAAATATTGGTGAGCCAAGTGGGATTTGTGTAATTGTCATTACTACCACGTATCATCATGATTGGGTGAAAAAATATTTGCTGGTATTTCGGAAATCGTAATTTCTTGGAAGTTTGGCAACCTCTTTCAATGAAAGTGCTTCTCCACAGTCTCTGCTTAGGGCTACTTGAAGAGGAAAGAAACCATAGAGACAAAACTGAGAACTAATTTTTTTTTTCAAGTTTCAAAGACCTACAACAAACATGTTGGATTTAGGGTTCCAATATCATCTATCTATATAGAAGTGAACAGAGGGAAACCTAAATATAAAACTGCTACTGTAGACGAACGCTTCAACCTAGTAGAACAAAATTTGGTGAGCCAAGTGGGATTTGTGTACCGATCATTACCACCAAGTATCATCAAGATTCTGTGAAAAAATATTTGCTGGTATTTCGGAAAATACGTTATTTCTTGAAGCTTGGCAACCCCTCTCAATGGGAAGTGCTATTCCAAAGTATGTGCCTAGGGCTACTTGAAGAGGAGAAAAACCATAGAGACAAAACTGAGAACTCCTTTATTTTGACACGTTTCAAAGAGCTACTACAAACCATGTTGGATTTAGAGTTCCAATTTCATCTATCTATATAGAAGAGAACAGAGTGAAACCTAAATATAAAAACGACTACTGTAGATGAACGCTTCAACCTAGAAGAACAAAATTTGGTGAGCCAAGTGGGATTTGTGTACTTTTCATTACCACCACGTATCATCAAGATTTGGTGAAAAAAAATATGCTGGTATTTCGGAAACTCGTAATTTCTTGGAAGATGGCAACCCCTTCAATGAAAGTGCTTTTCCACAGTCTGTGCCTAGGGGTACTTGAAGAGGAAACAAACCATAGAGACAAATCTGAGAACTCCTTTATTTTGTCAAGTTTCACAGAGCTACTACAAACCATGTTGGAGTTAGAGTTCCAAATTTATCTATCTCTATAGGAGAGAACAGAGTGAAACCTAAAAATAAAACTGCTACTGTAAACGAACGCTTCAACCTAGAAGAACAAATTTGGTGAGAGTGGGATTTGTGTACTTGTCATTACCACCACGTATCATCAAGATTGGGTGAAAAAATAATTGCTGGTATTTCGGAAACTCGTAATTTCTTGGAAGCTTGGCAACCCCTTTTAATGAAAGTGCTTTTCCACAGTATGTGCCTAGGGCTACTTGAAGAGGAAACAAACCATAGAGACAAATCTGAGAACTCCTTTATTTTTGTCAAGTTTCAAAGAGCTACTACAAACCATGTTGGATTTAGAGTTCCAAATTCATGTATCTATATAGGAGAGAACAGAGTGAAACCTAAAAATAAAAACTGCTACTGTAAACGAACGCTTCAACGTAGAAGAACAAAATTTGGTGAGCCAAGCTTGATTTGTGTACTTGTCATTACCACCACGTATCATCAAGATTGGGTGAAAAAATATTTGCTGGTATTCGGAAACTCATTATTTCTTAGAAGCTTGGCAACCCCTGTCAATGAAAGTGCTTTTCCACAGTCTGTGCCTAGGGCTACTTTAAGAGGAAACAAACCATAGAGACAAAAGTGAGAACTCCTTTATTTTGACAAGTTTCAAAGAGCTACTACAAACCATGTTGGATTTAGAGTTCCAAATTCATCTATCTATATAGGAGAGAACAGAGGAAACCTAAAAATATAAACTGCTGCTGTAAACGAATGCTTCAACCTAGAAGAACAAAATTTGGTGAGTCAAGTGGGATTTGTGTACCGATCATTACCACCAAGTATTTTCAAGATTGGGTGAAAAAATATTTGCTGCCATTTTGGGACTCGTTATTTCTAGGAAGCTTGGCAACCCCTTTCAATGAAAGTGCTTTCCCACAGTCTCTACTTAGGGCTACTTGAAGAAGAAACAAACTATAGAGACAAAACTGAGAACTACTTTTTTTTTGTCAAGCTTCAAAGAGCGACTACAAACCATGTTGGATTTAGAGTTCCAAATTCATCTATCTATATAGGAGAGAACAGAGGAAACCTTAATATAAAAATGACTACTGTAGACGAACGCTTCAACCTAGAACAAATTTGATGAGCCAAGTGGGATTTGTGTAATGATCATTACCACCAAGTTTCATCAAGATTGGGTGAAAAAATATTTGCTGGTATTTCGGAAACTCATTATTTCTTAGAAGCTTGGCAACCCCTTTCAATGAAAGTGCTTTTCCACAGACTCTGCTTAGGGCTACTTCAAGAGGAAATAAACCATAAAGACAAAACTGAGAACTCTTTATTTTTTCAACTTTCAAAGGGCTACTAGAAACCATGTTGGATTTATAGTTCCAAATTCATCTATCTATATAGGAGAGAACAGAGGGAAACTAAAAACATAAACAGCTGCTGTAAACGAACGCTTCAACCTAGAAGAACAAAATTTGGTGAGTCAAGTGGGATTTATGTAACGATCATACCACCAAGTATCATCAAGATTGGGTGAAAAAATATTTGCTGCCATTTCGGGACTCGTTATTTCTAGGAAGCTTGGCAACCCCTTTCAATGAAAGTGCTTTTCCACAGTCTCTACTTAGGGCTACTTGCAGAAGAAACAAACTATAGAGACAAAACTGAGAACTACTTTTTTTTGTCAAGTTTCAAAGAGCGACTACAAACCATGTTGGATTTAGAGTTCCAAATTCATCTATCTATATAGGAGAGAACAGAGGGAAACATAAATATAAAACGACTAGTGTAGACGAACGCTTCAATCTAGAAGAACAAAATTTGATTGAGCCGAGTGGGATTTGTTTAATGATCATTACCACCAAGTATCATCAAGATTGGGTGAAAAATATTTGCTGGTACTTCGGAAACTCATTATTTCTTAGAAGCTTGGCAACCCCTGTCAATGAAAGTGCTTTTCCACAGTCTGTGCCTAGGGCTACTTTATGAGGAAACAAACCATAGAGACAAAAGTGAGAACTCCTTTATTTTGACAAGTTTCAAAGAGCTACTACAAACCATGATGTATTTAGAATTCCAAATTCATCTATCTATATAGGAGAGAACAGAGGGAAACCTAAAAATATAAACAGCTGCTGTAAACGAACGCTTCAACCTAGAAGAACAAAATTTGGTGAGTCAAGTGGTGAATTTGTGTACCGATCATTACCACCAAGTATCATCAATTTGGGTGAAAAAATATTTGCTGCCATTTCGGAAACTCGTTATTTCTAGGAAACTTGTCAACCCTTTCAATGAAAGTGCTTTTCCACAGTCTCTAATTAGAGCTACTTGAAGAAGAAACAAACTATAGAGGACAAAACTGAGAACTACTTTTTTTTGTCAAGTTTCAAAGAGCGACTACAAACCATGTTGGATTTAGAGTTCCAAATTCATCTATCTATATAGGAGAGAACAGAGTGAAACCTAAATATAACAACGATGACTGTAGACGAACGCTTCAACCTAGAAGAACAAAATTTGATGAGCCAAGTGGCATTTGTGTAATGATCATTACTGCCAAGTATCATCAAGATTGGTGAAAAAATATATGCTGGTATTTCGGAAACTCATTATTTCTTAGAAGCTTGGCAACCCTGTCAATGAAAGTGCTTTTCCACAGTCTGTGTCTAGGGCTACTTGAAGAGGAAACAAACCATAGAGACAAAAGTGAGAACTCCTTTATTTTGACAAGTTTCAAAGAGCTACTACAAACCATGTTGGATTTAGAGTTCCAAATTCATCTATCTATAAAGGAGAGAACAGAGGGAAACTTAAAAATAAAAACTACTACTGTAAACGAACGCTTCTACCTATTAGAAGAAAATTTGGTGAGCCAAGTGGGATTTGTGTACCGATCATTACCACTAAGTATCATCAAGATTGGGTGAAAAATATTTGCTGGTATTTCGGAAACTCGTTGTTTCTTCGAAGCTTGGCAACCCCTTTCAATGAAAGTGCTTTTCCACAGTATCTGCTTAGGGCTACTTGAAGAAAAAACAAAGCATAGAGTCAAAACTGAGAACTACTTTATTTTGTGAAGTTTCAAAGAGCGACTAGAAACCATATTGGATTTAGAGTTCCAAATTCATCTATCTATATAGGAGAGAACAGAGAGAAACCTAAAAATAAAAACTGCTACTGTAAATGAACGCTTCAACATAAAGAAGAACATTTGGTGAGCCAAGTGGGATTTGTGTACTGATCCTTACCATCAGGTATCATCAAGTTTGGGTGAAAAAATATTTGCTGGTATTTCGGAAACTGGTAATTTCCTGGAAGCTTGGCAACCCCTTTCAATGAAAGTGCTGTTCCACAGTCTCTGCTTAGGGCTACTTTAAGAGGAAACAAACCATAGAGACAAATCTGAGAATTCCTTTATTTTGTCAAGTTTCAAAGAGCTACTACAAACCATGATGTATTTAGAGTTCCAAATTCATCTATCTATATAAGAGAGAACAGAGGGAAACCTAAAAATATAAACAGCTGCTGTAAACGAACGCTTCAACCTAGAAGAACAAAATTTGGTGAGTCAAGTGGGATTTGTGTACCGATCATTACCACCAAGTATCATCAAGATTCGGTGAAAAAATGTTTGCTGGTATTTTGGAAACTCATTATTTCTTAGAAGCTTGGCAACCCCTGTCAATGAAAGTGCTTTTCCACAGTCTGTGCCTAGGGCTACTTTAAGAGGAACAAACCATATAGACAAAAGTGAGAACTCCTTTATTTTGACAAGTTTCAAAGAGCTACTACAAACCATGTTGGATTTAGAGTTCCAAATTAATCTATCTATATAGGAGAGAACAGAGGGAAACCTAAAATTAAAAACTACTACTGTAAACGAACGCTTCTACCTAGAAGAAGAAAATTTGATGAGCCAAGTGGGATTTGTGTACCAATCATTACCACCACGTATCATCAAGATTGAGTGAAAAAATATTTGCCGGTATTTCGGAGACTCGTAATTTCTTGGAAGGTTGGCAACCTCTTTCAATGAAAGTGCTTTTCCACAGACTCTTCTTAGGGCTACTTGAAGAGGAAAGAAATCATAGAGACAAAACTGAGAATTCTTTTATTTTTTCAAGTTTCAAAGGGCTACTACAAACCATGTTGGATTTAGAGTTCAAAATTTAACTATCTATATAGGAGAGAACAGAGGGAAACCTAAAAATACAAACAGCTCCTGTAAACAAACGCTAAACCTAGAAGAACAAAATTTGGTGAGTCAAGTGGGATTTGTGTATTGATCATTACCACTAAGTATCATCAAGATTGGGTGAAAAAATATTTGCTGGTATTTCAGAAACTCGTTGCTTCTTGGAAGCTTGGCAACCACTTTCAATGAAAGTGCTTTTCCACAGTCTCTGCTTAGGGCTACTTGAAGAAAAAACAAAGCATAGAGTCAAAACTGAGAACTACTTTATTTTGACAAGTTTCAAAGAGCGACAAAAAACCATGTTGGATTTAGAGTTCCAAATTCATCTATCTATATAGGAGAGAACAGAGGGAAACCTAAAAATAAAAACTGCTACTGTAAAAGAACGCTTCAACATAGAAGAAGAACATTTGGTGAGCCAAGTGGGATTTGTGTACCGATCATTACCATCAGGTATCATCAAAATTGGGTGAAAAAATATTTACAGGTATTTCGGAAACTGGTAATTTCTTGGAAGCTTGGCAACCCCTTTCAATGAAAGTGCTGTTCCACAGTCTCTGCTTAGGGCTACTTTAAGAGGAAACAAACCATAGAGACAAATCTGAGAATTCCTTTATTTTGTGAAGTTTCAAAGAGCTACTACAAACCATGTTGGATTTAGAGTTCCAAATTCATCTATCTATATAAGAGAGAACAGAGGGAAACCTAAAAATATAAACAGCTTCTGTAAACGAACGCTTCAAACTAGAAGAACAAAATTTGGTGAGTCAAGTGGGATTTGTGTACCGATCATTACCACCAAGTATCATCAAGATTGGGTGAAAAAATATTTGCTGGTATTTCGGAAACTCATTATTTCTTAGAAGCATGGCAAACCCTGTCAATGAAAGTGCTTTTCCACAGTCTGTGCCTAGGGCTACTTTAAGAGGAAACAAACCATATAGACAAAAGTGAGAACTCCTTTATTTTGACAAGTTTCAAAGAGCTACTACAAACCATGTTGGATTTAGAGTTCCAAATTCATCTATCTATAAAGGAGAGAACAGAGGGAAACCTAAAAATAAAAAGTACTACTGTAAATGAACGCTTCTACCTAGAAGAAGAAAATTTGGTGAGCCAAGTGGGATTTGTGTACCGATCATTACCACCACGTTACATCAAGATTGAGTGAAAAAATATTTGCTGGTATTTCGGAGACTCGTAATTTCTTGGAAGGTTGGCAACCCCTTTCAATGAATGTGCTTTTCCACAGACTCTGCTTAGGGCTACTTGAGAGGAAACAAATCATAGAGACAAAACTGAGAATTCCTTTATTTTTTCAAGTTTCAAAGAGCTACTACAAACCATGTTGGATTTAGAGTTCCAAATTCATCTATCTATATAGGAGAGAACAGAGGGAAACCTAAAAATATAAACAGCTCCTGTAAAGAAACGCTTCAACCTAGAAGAACAAAATTTGGTGAGTCAAGTGGGATTTGTGTATCGATCATTACCACTAAGTATCAAGATTGGGTGAAAAAATATTTGCTGGTATTTCGGAAACTCGTTGTTTCTTGGAAGCTTGGCAACCCCTTTCAATGGAAGTGCTTTTCCACAGTCTCTGCTTAGGGCTACTTTAAGAAAAAACAAAGCATAGAGTCAAAACTGAGAACTACTTTATTTTGTCAAGTTTCAAAGAGCGACTAAAAACCACGTTGGATTTAGAGTTCCAAATTCATCTATCTATATAGGAGAGAACAGAGGGAAACCTAAAAATAAAAACTGCTACTGTAAACGACCGCTTCAACATAGAAGAAGAACATTTGGTGAGCCAAGTGGGATTTGTGTAGCGATCATTACCATCAGGTATCATCAAGATTGGGTGAAAAAATATTTGCTAGTATTTCGGAAACTGGTAATTTCTTGGAAGCTTGGCAACCCCTTTCAATGAAAGTGCTGTTCCACAGTCTCTGCTTAGGGCTACTTTAAGAGGAAACAAACCATAGAGACAAATCTGAGAATTCCTTTATTTTGTCAAGTTTCAAAGAGCTACTACAAACCATGTTGGATTTAGAGTTCCAAATTCATCTATCTATATAAGAGAGAACAGAGGGAAACCTAAAAATATAATCAGCTGCTGTAAACGAACGCTTCAACCTAGAAGAACAAAATTTGGTGAGTCAAGTGGGATTTGTGTACCGATCATTACCACCAAGTATCATCAAGATTGGGAGCAAAAATATTTGCTGGTATTTCGGAAACTCATTATTTCTTAGAAGCTTGGCAACCCCTGTCAATGAAAGTGCTTTTCCACAGTCTGTGCCTAGGGCTACTTGAAGAGGAAACAAACCATATAGACAAAAGTGAGAACTCCTTTATTTTGACAAGTTTCAAAGAGCTACTACAAACCATGTTGGATTTAGAGTTCCAAATTAATCTATCTATATAGGAGAGAACAGAGGGAAACCTAAAATTAAAAACTACTACTGTAAACGAACGCTTCTACCTAGAAGAAGAAAATTTGGTGAGCCAAGTGGGATTTGTGTACCAATCATTACCACCACGTATCATCAAGTTTGAGTGAAAAAATATTTGCCGGTATTTCGGAGACTCGTAATTTCTTGGAAGGTTGGCAACCTCTTTCAATGAAAGTGATTTTCCACAGACTCTTCTTAGGGCTACTTGAAGAGGAAAGAAATCATAGAGACAAAACTGAGAATTCTTTTATTTTTTCAAGTTTCAAAGGGCTACTACAAACCATGTTGGATTTAGAGTTCCAAATTTAACTATCTATATAGGAGAGAACAGAGGGAAACCTAAAAATACAAACAGCTCCTGTAAACAAACGCTAAACCTAGAAGAACAAAATTTGGTGAGTCAAGTGGGATTTGTGTATCGATCATTACCACTAAGTATCATCAAGATTGGGTGAAAAAATATTTGCTGGTATTTCAGAAACTCGTTGCTTCTTGGAAGCTTGGCAACCACTTTCAATGAAAGTGCTTTTCCACAGTCTCTGCTTAGGGCTACTTGAAGAAAAAACAAAGCATAGAGTCAAAACTGAGAACTACTTTATTTTGACAAGTTTCAAAGAGCGACAAAAAACCATGTTGGATTTAGAGTTCCAAATTCATCTATCTATATAGGAGAGAACAGAGGGAAACCTAAAAATAAAAACTGCTACTGTAAAAGAACGCTTCAACATAGAAGAAGAACATTTGGTGAGCCAAGTGGGATTTGTGTACCGATCTTTACCATCAGGTATCATCAAAATTGGGTGAAAAAATATTTACAGGTATTTCGGAAACTGGTAATTTCTTGGAAGCTTGGCAACCCCTTTCAATGAAAGTGCTGTTCCACAGTCTCTGCTTAGGGCTACTTTAAGAGGAAACAAACCATAGAGACAAATCTGAGAATTCCTTTATTTTGTGATGTTTCAAAGAGCTACTACAAACCATGTTGGATTTAGAGTTCCAAATTCATCTATCTATAAAGGAGAGAACAGAGGGAAACCTAAAAATATAAACAGCTGCTGTAAACGAACGCTTCAACCTAGAAGAACAAAATTTGGTGAGTCAAGTGGGATTTGTGTACCGATCATTACCACCAAGTATCATCAAGATTCGGTGAAAAAATGTTTGCTGGTATTTTGGAAACTCATTATTTCTTAGAAGCTTGGCAACCCCTGTCAATGAAAGTGCTTTTCCACAGTCTGTGCCTAGGGCTACTTGAAGAGAAAACAAACCATAGAGACAAAAGTGAGAACTCCTTTATTTTGACAAGTTTCAAAGAGCTACTACAAACCATGTTGGATTTAGAGTTCCAAATTAATCTATCTATATAGGAGAGAACAGAGGGAAACCTAAAATTAAAAACTACTACTGTAAACGAACGCTTCTACCTAGAAGAAGAAAATTTGGTGAGCCAAGTGGGATTTGTGTACCAATCATTACCACCACGTATCATCAAGATTGAGTGAAAAAATATTTGCCGGTATTTCGGAGACTGGTAATTTCTTGGAAGGTTGGCAACCTCTTTCAATGAAAGTGCTTTTCCACAGACTCTTCTTAGGGCTACTTGAAGAGGAAAGAAATCATAGAGCCAAAACTGAGAATTCTTTTATTTTTTCAAGTTTCAAAGGGCTACTACAAACCATGTTGGATTTAGAGTTCCAAATTTAACTATCTATATAGGAGAGAACAGAGGGAAACCTAAAAATACAAACAGCTCCTGTAAACAAACGCTAAACCTAGAAGAACAAAATTTGGTGAGTCAAGTGGGATTTGTGTATCGATCATTACCACTAAGTATCATCAAGATTGGGTGAAAAAATATTTGCTGGTATTTCGGAAACTCGTTGCTTCTTGGAAGCTTGGCAACCCCTTTCAATGAAAGTGCTTTTCCACAGTCTCTGCTTAGGGCTACTTGAAGAAAAAACAAAGCATAGAGTCAAAACTGAGAACTACTTTATTTTGACAAGTTTCAAAGAGCGACAAAAAACCATGTTGGATTTAGAGTTCCAAATTCATCTATCTATATAGGAGAGAACAGAGGGAAACCTAAAAATAAAAACTGCTACTGTAAAAGAACGCTTCAACATAGAAGAAGAACATTTGGTGAGCCAAGTGGGATTTGTGTACCGATCATTACCATCAGGTATCATCAAAATTGGGTGAAAAAATATTTACAGGTATTTCGGAAACTGGTAATTTCTTGGAAGCTTGGCAACCCCTTTCAATGAAAGTGCTGTTCCACAGTCTCTGCTTAGGGCTACTTTAAGAGGAAACAAACCATAGAGACAAATCTGAGAATTCCTTTATTTTGTGAAGTTTCAAAGAGCTACTACAAACCATGTTGGATTTAGAGTTCCAAATTCATCTATCTATATAAGAGAGAACAGAGGGAAACCTAAAAATATAAACAGCTTCTGTAAACGAACGCTTCAAACTAGAAGAACAAAATTTGGTGAGTCAAGTGGGATTTGTGTACCGATCATTACCACCAAGTATCATCAAGATTGGGTGAAAAAATATTTGCTGGTATTTCGGAAACTCATTATTTCTTAGAAGCTTGGCAAACCCTGTCAATGAAAGTGCTTTTCCACAGTCTGTGCCTAGGGCTACTTTAAGAGGAAACAAACCATATAGACAAAAGTGAGAACTCCTTTATTTTGACAAGTTTCAAAGAGCTACTACAAACCATGTTGGATTTAGAGTTCCAAATTCATCTATCTATAAAGGAGAGAACAGAGGGAAACCTAAAAATAAAAAGTACTACTGTAAACGAACGCTTCTACCTAGAAGTAGAAAATTTGGTGAGCCAAGTGGGATTTGTGTACCGATCATTACCACCACGTTACATCAAGATTGAGTGAAAAAATATTTGCTGGTATTTCGGAGACTCGTAATTTCTTGGAAGGTTGGCAACCCCTTTCAATGAATGTGCTTTTCCACAGACTCTGCTTAGGGCTACTTGAGAGGAAACAAATCATAGAGACAAAACTGAGAATTCCTTTATTTTTTCAAGTTTCAAAGAGCTACTACAAACCATGTTGGATTTAGAGTTCCAAATTCATCTATCTATATAGGAGAGAACAGAGGGAAACCTAAAAATATAAACAGCTCCTGTAAAGAAACGCTTCAACCTAGAAGATCAAAATTTGGTGAGTCAAGTGGGATTTGTGTATCGATCATTACCACTAAGTATCAAGATTGGGTGAAAAAATATTTGCTGGTATTTCGGAAACTCGTTGTTTCTTGGAAGCTTGGCAACCCCTTTCAATGGAAGTGCTTTTCCACAGTCTCTGCTTAGGGCTACTTTAAGAAAAAACAAAGCATAGAGTCAAAACTGAGAACTACTTTATTTTGTCAAGTTTCAAAGAGCGACTAAAAACCACGTTGGATTTAGAGTTCCAAATTCATCTATCTATATAGGAGAGAACAGAGGGAAACCTAAAAATAAAAACTGCTACTGTAAACGAACGCTTCAACATAGAAGAAGAACATTTGGTGAGCCAAGTGGGATTTGTGTAGCGATCATTACCATCAGGTATCATCAAGATTGGGTGAAAAAATATTTGCTAGTATTTCGGAAACTGGTAATTTCTTGGAAGCTTGGCAACCCCTTTCAATGAAAGTGCTGTTCCACAGTCTCTGCTTAGGGCTACTTTAAGAGGAAACAAACCATAGAGACAAATCTGAGAATTCCTTTATTTTGTCAAGTTTCAAAGAGCTACTACAAACCATGTTGGATTTAGAGTTCCAAATTCATCTATCTATATAAGAGAGAACAGAGGGAAACCTAAAAATATAATCAGCTGCTGTAAACGAACGCTTCAACCTAGAAGAACAAAATTTGGTGAGTCAAGTGGGATTTGTGTACCGATCATTACCACCAAGTATCATCAAGATTGGGAGCAAAAATATTTGCTGGTATTTCGGAAACTCATTATTTCTTAGAAGCTTGGCAACCCCTGTCAATGAAAGTGCTTTTCCACAGTCTGTGCCTAGGGCTACTTGAAGAGGAAACAAACCATAGAGACAAAAGTGAGAACTCCTTTATTTTGACAAGTTTCAAAGAGCTACTACAAACCATGTTGGATTTAGAGTTCCAAATTCATCTATCTATAAAGGAGAGAACAGAGGGAAACTTAAAAATAAAAACTACTACTGTAAACGAACGCTTCTACCTAGAAGAAGAACATTTGGTGAGCCAAGTGGGATTTGTGTACCGATCATTACCACCACGTTACATCAAGATTGAGTGAAAAAATATTTGCCGTTATTTCGGAGACTCGTAATTTCTTGGAAAGTTGGCAACACCTTTCAATGAATGTGCTTTTCCACAGACTCTGCTTAGGGCTACTTGAAGAGGAAACGAATCATCGAGACAAAACTGAGAATTCCTTTATTTTTTCAAGTTTCAAAGAGCTACTACAAACCATGTTGGATTTAGAGTTCCAAATTCATCTATCTATATAGGAGAGAACAGAGGGAAACCTAAAAATATAAACAGCTCCTGTAAAGAAACGATCAACCTAGAAGAACAAAATTTGGTGAGTCAAGTGGGATTTGTGTACAGATCATTACCACCACGTATCATCAAGATTGAGTGAAAAAATATTTGCTGGTATTTCGAGACTCGTAATTTCTTGGAAGGTTGGCAACCCCTTTCAATGAAAGTGCTTTTCCACAGACTCTGCGTAGGGCTACTTGAAGAGGAAACAAATCATAGAGACAAAACTGAGAATTCCTTTATTTTTTCAAGTTTCAAAGAGTTACTACAAACCATGTTGGATTTAGAGTTCCAAATTCATCTATCTATATAGGAGAGAACAGAGGGAAACCTAAAAATATCAACAGCTCCTGTAAACAAACACTTCAACCTAGAAGAACAAAATTTGGTGAGTCAAGTTGGATTTGTGTACCGATCATTACCACTAAGTATCATGAAGATTGGGTGAAAAAATATTTGCTGGTATTTCGGAAACTCGTTGTTTCTTGGAAGATTGGCAACCCCCTTCAATGAAAGTGCTTTTCCACAGTCTCTGCTTAGGGCTACTTGAAGAAAAAACAAAGCATAGTGTCAAAACTGAGAACTACTTTTTTTTTTTTGTCAAGTTTCAAAGAGCGACTAGAAACCATGTTGGATTTAGAGTTCCAAATTCATCTATCTATATAGGAGAGAACAGAGGGAAACCTAAATATAAAAACGACTACTGTAGACGAACGCTTCAACCTACAAGAACAAAATTTGGTGAGCCAAGTGGGATTTGTGTACTGATCATTACCACCAAGTTATCATCAAGATTGGGTGAAAAAATATTTGTTGGTATTTCGGAAACTCGTTATTTCTTAGAAGCTTGGAAACCCCTCTCAATGAAAATGCTTTTCCACAGTCTGTGCCTAGGGCTACTTGAAGAGGAAACAAACCATAGAGACAAAACTGAGAACTCCTTTATTTTGTCAAGTTTCAAAGATCTACTAGAAACAATGTTGGATTTACAGTTCCAAATTCATCTATCTATAGAAGAAAGAACAGAGTAGAACCTAAAATTAAAACTGCTACTGTAAACGAACGCTTCAACCTGGAAGAACAAAATTTGGTGAGCCAAGTGGGATTTGTGTACCGATCATTACCATCAGGTATCATCAAGATTGGATGAAAAAATATTTGCTGGTATTTCGGAAACTGGTAATTTCTTGGAAGCTTGGCCACCCCTTTCAATGAAAGTGCTGTTCCACAGTCTCTGCTTAGGGCTACTTTCAGAGGAAACAAACCATAGAGACAAATCTGAGAATTCCTTTATTTTTTCAAGTTTCAAAGAGCTACTACAAACCATGTTGGGTTTAGAGTTCCAAATTCATCTATCTATATAGGAGAGAACAGAGGGAAACCTAAAAATATAAACATCTGCTGTAAACGAACTCTTCAACCTAGAAGAACAAAATTTGGTGAGTCAAGTGGGATTTGTGTACCGATCATTACCACCAAGTATCATCAAGATTATGTGAAAAAATATTTGCTGGCATTTCGGAAACTCGTTATTTCTAGGAAGCTTGTCAACCCCTTTGAATGAAAGTGCTTTTCCACAGTCTCTACTTAGGGCTACTTGAAGAAGAAACAAACTATAGAGACAAAACTGAGAACTACTTTTTTTTTGTCAAGTTTCAAAGAACGACTACAAACCATGTTGGATTTAGAGTTCCAAATTCATCTATCTATATAGGAGTGAACAGAGGGAAACCTAAATATAAAAAGGACTACTATAGACGAACGCTTCTACCTAGAAGAACAAAATTTGATGAGCCAAGTGGGATTTGTGTAATGATCTTTATCACCAAGTATCATCAAGATTGGGTGAAAAAATATTTGCTGGTATTTCGGAAACTCATTATTTCTTAGAAGCTTGGCAACCCCTGTCAATGAAAGTGCTTTTCCAAAGTCTGTGCTAGGCCTACTTGAAGAGGAAACAAACCATAGAGACAAAACTGAGAACTCCTTTATTTTGAAAAGTTTCAAAGAGCTACTACAAACCATGTTGGATTTAGAGTTCCAAATTCATCTATCTATATAGGAGAGAACAGAGGGAAACCTAAAAATATAAACAGCTCCTGTAAACAAACGCTTCAACATAGAAGAACAAAATTTGGTGAGTCAAGTGGGATTTGTGTATCGATCATTACCACCAAGTATCATCAAGATTGGGTGAAAAAATATTTGCTGCCATTTCGGAAACTCGTTATTTCTAGGAAGCTTGGCAACCCCTTTCAATGAAAGTGCTTTTCCACAGTCTCTACTTAGGGCTACTTGAAGAAGAAACAAACTATAGAGACAAAACTGAGAACTACTTTTTTTTGTCAAGTTTCAAAGAGCAACGACAAACCATGTTGGATTTAGAGTTCCAAATTCATCTATCTATATAGGAGAGAACAGAGGGAAACCTAAATATAAAAACGACTACTGTAGACGAATGCTTCAACCTAGAAGAACAAAATTTGATGAGCCAAGTGGCATTTGTGTAGTGATCATTACCACCAAGTATCATCAAGATTGGGTGAAAAAATATTTGCTGGTATTTAGAAACTCATTATTTCTTAGAAGCTTGGCAACCCCTTTCAATGAAAGTGCTTTTCCACAGACTCTGCTTAGGGCTACTTGAAGAGGAAACAAATCATAGAGACAAAACTGAGAACTACTTTTTTTTGTCAAGTTTCAAAGAGCAACGACAAACCATGTTGGATTTAGAGTTCCAAATTCATCTATCTATATAGGAGAGAACAGAGGGAAACCTAAATATAAAAACGACTACTGTAGACGAATGCTTCAACATAGAAGAACAAAATTTGATGAGTCAAGTGGGATTTGTGTACCGAACATTACCACCAAGTATCATCCAGATTGGTTGAAAAAATATTTGCTCGTATTTCGGAAACTCGTAATTTCTTGGAAGCTTGGCAACCCCTTTCAATGAAAGTGCATTTCCACAGTCTCTGCTTAGGGCTACTTAAAGAGGAAACAAACCATAGAGACAAAACTGAGAACTACATTATTTTGTCAAGTTTCAAATAGCTACTACAAAGCATGTTGGATTTAGAGTTCCAAATTCATCTATCTATATAGGAGAGAACAGAGGGAAACCTAAAAATAAAAACTGCTACTGTAAACGAACGCTTCAACCTAGAAAAACAAAATTTGGTGAGCAAAGTGGGATTTGTGTACCGATCATTACCTCAATGTATCATCAAGATTGGGTGAAAATATATATGCTGGTATTTCGGAAACTCGTAATTTCTTGGAAACTTGGCAACCCCTTTCAATGAAAGTGCTTATCCACAGTCTCTGCTTAGGGCTACTTGAGAGGAAACAAATCATAGAGACAAAAGTGAGAACTCCTTTATTTTGTCAAGATTCAAAGAGCTACTACATATCATTTGGACTTAGAGTTCCAAATTCATCTATCTATATAGGAGAGAACAGAGGGAAATCTAAATATAAAAACTGTTACCGTAGACGAACGCTTCAACCTAGAAGAACAGAATTTGGTGAGCCAAGTGGGATTTGTGTCGTGATCATTACCACCAAGTATCATCAAGATTGGGTGAAAAAATATTTGCTGGCATTTCGGAAACTCGTAATTTCTTGGAAGATTTGCAACCCCTTTCAATGAATGTGCTTTTCCACAGTCTCTGCTTATGGCTACTTGAAGAGGAAACACACCATAGAGACAAAACTGAGAACTACTTTATTTTGTCATGTTTCAAAGAGCTACTACAAACCATGTTTAATTTAGAGTTCCAAATTCATCTATCTACATAAGAGAGAACAGAGTGAAACCTAAAAATAAAAACTGCAACTGTAAACAAACGCTTAAACCTAGAAGAACAAAATTTGGTGAGCCATGTGGGATTTGTGTACTTGTCATTACCCCACGTATCATCCAGATTGGGTGAAAAAATATTTGCTGGTATTACGGAAACTCGTAATTTCTTGGAAGTTTGGCAACCTCTTTCAATGAAAGTGCTTCTCCTCAGTCTCTGCTTAGGGCTACTTGAAGAGGAAAGAAACCATAGAGACAAAACTGAGAAATAATTTTTTTTTTCAAGTTTCAAAGACCTACAACAAACCATGTTGGATTTAGGGTTCCAATATCATCTATCTATATAGAAGAGAACAGAGGGAACCTAAATATAAAAACTGCTACTGTAGACGAACGCTTCAACCTAGTAGAACAAAATTTGGTGAGCCAAGTTGGATTTGTGTACCGATCATTACCACCAAGTATCATCCAGATTGGGTGAAAAAATATTTGCTGGTATTTCGGAAACTCTTTATTTCTTGAATCTTGGCAACCCCTCTCAATGAAAGTGCTATTCCAAAATCTGTGCCTAGGGCTACATGAAGAGGAGAAAAACCATAGAGACAAACCTGAGAACTCCTTTATTTTGTCACGTTTCAAAGAGCTACTACAAACCAGGTTGGATTTAGAGTTCCAATTTCATCTACCTCTATAGAAGAGAACAGAGTGAAACCTAAATATAAAAACGACTACTGTAGATGAACGCTTCAACCTAGAAGAACAAAACTTGGTGAGGCAAGTGGGATTTGTGTACTGATCATTACCACCAAGTATCCTCAAGATTGGGTGAAAAAATATTTGCTGGTATTTTGGAAACTCATTATTTCTTAGATGCTTGGCAACCCCTCACAATGAAAGTACTTTCCACAGTCTGTGCATAGGGCTACTTGAAGAGAAAACAAACCATAGAGACAAAACTGAGAACTTCTTTATTTTGTCACGTTTCAAAGAGCTACTAGAAACCATTTTGGATTTAGAGTTCCAAATTCATCTATCTATATAGGAGAGAACACAGTGAAACAAAAATAAAAACTTCTACTGTAAACGAGCGCTTCAACCTAGAAGAACAAAATTTGGTGAACCAAGTGGGATTTGTGTACTTGTCATTAGCACCACGTATTATCCAGATTGGTTGAAAAAATATTTTCTCGTATTTCGGAAACTCATAATTTCTTGGACGCTTGGCAACCCCTTTCAATGAAAGTGCTTTTCCACAGTCTCTGCTTAGGGCAACTTAAGTGGAAACAAATCACAGAGACAAAACTGAGAACTACTTTTTTTTGTCAAGTTTCAAAGAGCTACTACAAACCATGTTGGATTTAGAGATCCAAATTCATCTATCTGTATTGGAGAGAACAGAGTGAAACGTAAAAATAAAACTGCTACTTTAAACGAACACTTCAACCAAGAAGAATAAAATTTGGTGAGCCATGTGGGATTTGTGTACTTGTCATTACCACCAAGTATCATCAAGATTGGGTGAAAAAATATTTGCTGGTATTTCAGAAACTCGTTTATTCTTAGAAGCTTGGCAACCCCTCTCAATGAAAGTGCTTTTCCACAGTCTATGCCTAGGGCTACTTGAAGAGGAAACAAACCATAGAGACAAAACTGAGAACTCCTTTTTTTTGTCAAGTTTCAAATTGCCAATGCAAACCATGTTGGATTTAGAGTTCCAAATTCATCTATCTATATAGGAGAGAATAGAGTGAATTCTAAATATAAAACCTGATACTGTAGACAAACGCTTCAACCTAGGAGAACAAATATTGGTGAGCCAAGTGGGATTTGTGTAATTGTCATTACTACCACGTATCATCATGATTGGGTGAAAAAATATTTGCTGGTATTTCGGAAAATCGTAATTTCTTGGAAGTTTGGCAACCTCTTTCAATGAAAGTGCTTCTCCACAGTCTCTGCTTAGGGCTACTTGAAGAGGAAAGAAACCATAGAGACAAAACTGAGAACTAATTTTTTTTTTCAAGTTTCAAAGACCTACAACAAACCATGTTGGATTTAGGGTTCCAATATCATCTATCTATATAGAAGTGAACAGAGGGAAACCTAAATATAAAAACTGCTACTGTAGACGAACGCTTCAACCTAGTAGAACAAAATTTGGTGAGCCAAGTGAGATTTGTGTACCGATCATTACCACCAAGTATCATCAAGATTCTGTGAAAAAATATTTGCTGGTATTTCGGAAATACGTTATTTCTTGAAGCTTGGCAACCCCTCTCAATGGAAGTGCTATTCCAAAGTATGTGCCTAGGGCTACTTGAAGAGGAGAAAAACCATAGAGACAAAACTGAGAACTCCTTTATTTTGACACGTTTCAAAGAGCTACTACAAACCATGTTGGATTTAGAGTTCCAATTTCATCTATCTATATAGAAGAGAACAGAGTGAAACCTAAATATAAAAACGACTACTGTAGATGAACGCTTCAACCTAGAAGAACAAAATTTGGTGAGCCAAGTGGGATTTGTGTACTTTTCATTACCACCACGTATCATCAAGATTTGGTGAAAAAAAATATGCTGGTATTTCGGAAACTCGTAATTTCTTGGAAGATGGCAACCCCTTCAATGAAAGTGCTTTTCCACAGTCTGTGCCTAGGGGTACTTGAAGAGGAAACAAACCATAGAGACAAATCTGAGAACTCCTTTATTTTGTCAAGTTTCACAGAGCTACTACAAACCATGTTGGATTTAGAGTTCCAAATTCATCTATCTTTGTAGAAGAGAACAGAGTGAAACCTAAAAATATAAACAGCTGCTGTAAACGAACGCTTCAACCCAGAAGAACAAAATTTGTTGAGCCAAGTGGGATTTGAGTACTTGTCATTACCACAACATATCATCAAGATTGGGGGAAAAAATATTTGCTGGTATTTCTGAAACTAGTAATTACTTGGAAGCTTGGCTACACCTTTCAATGAAAGTGCTTTTCCACAGTCTCTGCTAATGGCTACATAAAGAGGAAACAAACCATAGAGACAAAACTGAGAACTCCTTTATTTTGTCAAGTTTCAAAGAGCTACTACAAACCATGTTGGATTTAGAGTTCCACATTCATCTATCTATATAGGAGAGAACAGAGGGAAACCTAAAAATATAAACAGCTGCTGTAAACGAACGCTTCAACCTAGAAGAACAAAATTTGGTGAGTTAAGTGGGATTTGTGTACCGATCATTACCACCAAGTATCATCAAGATTGGGTGAAAAAATATTTGATGGCATTTCGGAAACTCGTTATTTCTAGGAAGCTTGGCAACCCCTTTCAATGAAAGTGCTTTTCCACAGTCTCTACTTAGGGCTACTTGAAGAAGAAACAAACTATATAGACAAAACTGAGAACTACATTTTTTTATCAAGTTTCAAAGAGCGACTACAAACCATGTTGGATTTAGAGTTCCAAATTCATCTATCTACATAGGAGAGAACAGAGTGAAACCTAAACATAATAGTGCTGCTGTAGACGAACGCTTCAACCTAGAAGAACAAAATTTGGTGAGCTAAGTAGGATTTGTGTACTGATCATTACCACCAAGTATCATCAAGATTGGGTGAAAAAATGTTTGCTGGTATTTCGGAAACTGGTTATTTGTTAGAAGCTTGGCAACCCCTCTCAAAGAATGTGCTTTTCCACAGTCTGTGCCTAGGGCTACTTGAAGAGGAAACAAACCATAGAGACAAAACAGAGAACTACTTTATTTTGTCAAGTTTCAAAGAGCTACTAGAAACCATGTTGTATTTAGAGTTCCAAATTGATCTATCTATATAGGAGAGAACAGAGTGAAACCTAAAAATAAAAACTGCTATTGTAAACGAACGCTTCAACATAGAAGAACAATTTTGGGTGAGCCAAGTGGGATTGGTGTACTTGTCATTACCACCATTATCATCAAGATTGGGTGAAAAATATTTGCTGGTATTTCGGAAAATCCTTATTTCTTAGAAGCTTGGCAACCCCTCTCAATGAAAGTGCTTTTCCACAGTCTGTTCCTAGGGCTACTTGAAGGGGAAACAAACCATAGAGACAAAATAGAGAACTCCTTTATTTTGTCAAGTTTCAAAGAGCTACTACAAACCATGTTGGATTTAGAGTTCCAAATTCATCTATCTATGTAGGAGGGAACAGAGGGAAACCTAAAAATATAAACAGCTACTGTAAACGAACGCTTCAACCTAGAAGAACAAAATGTGGTGAGTCAAGTGGGATTCGTGTACTGATCCTACCACCAAGTATCATCAAGATTCGGTGAAGAAATATTTGCTGGTATTTTGGAAACTCGTAATTCCTTTGAAGCTTGGCCACCCCTTTCAATGAAAATGCTTTTCCACAGTCTCTGCTTAGGGCTACTTGAAGAGGAAACAAATCATAGAGACAAAACTGAGAACTTCTTTATTTTGTCAGTTGCAAAGAGCTACTACAAACCATGTTGGATTTAGAGTTCCAAATTCATCTATCTATATAGAAGAGAACAGAGAGAAACCTAAATATAAAAACGACTTCTGTCGACGAACGCTTAAACCAAGAAAAACAGAATTTGGTGAGCCAAGTGGGATTTGTGTCTTGATCATTACCACCAAGCATCATCAAGATTGGGTGAAAAAATATTTGCTGGCATTTCGGAAAATCATTATTTCTTGGGAGCTTGGCAACGCCTTTCAATGAAAGTGCTTTTCCACATTCTGTGCCTGGGCTACTTGAAGAGGAAACAAACCATAGAATCAAAACTGAGAACCCTTTATTGTGTCAAGTTTCAAAGAGCTACTACAAACCATGTTGGATTTAGAGTTCCAAATTCATCTATCTATATAGGAGAGAACAGAGTGAAACCAAAAATAAAAACAGCTACTGTAAACGAACGATTCAACCTGGAAGAACAAAACTTGGTGAGCCAAGTGGGATTTGTGTACTTGTCATTACCACCACGTATCATCAAGATTGGGTGAAAAAACATTTGCTGGTATTTCGGAAACTCGTAATTTCTTGGAAGCTTGGCAACCCCTTTCAATGAAAGTGCTTTTCCACAGTCTGTGCCTAGGGCTACTTGAAGAGGAAACAAACCATAGAGACCAAACTGAGAACTACTTTATTTTTTCAATTTTCAAAGAGCTACTACAAACCATGTTGGATTTAGAGTTCCAAATTCATCTATCTATATCGGAGAGAACAGAGGGAAACGTAAAAATAAAAATTGCTACTGTAAACGAAAGCTTCAACCTAGAAGAACAAAATTTGGTGAGCAAGTGGGATTTGTATACTTGTTATTACCACCACGTATCATCAAGTTTGGGTGAAAAAATATTTGCTGGTATTTCGGAAACTCGTAATTTCTTGGAAGCATGGCAACACCTTTCAATGAAAATGCTTTTCCACAATCTCTGCTAATGGCTACTTGAAGAGGAAACAAACCATAGAGACAAAACTGAGAACTACTTTATTTTTTCAATTTTCAAAGAGCTACTACAAACCATGTAGGATTTAGAGTTCCAAATTCATCTATCTATATAGGAGAGAAAAGAAGTAAACCTAAATATAAAAACTGCTACTGTAGACGAACGATAAACCTAGAAGAACAGAATTTGGTGAGCCAAGTGGGATTTGTGTCCTGATCATTACCACCAAGTATCATCAAGATTGCGTGAAAAAATATTTTCTGGTATTTCGGAAACTCATAATTTCTTGGAAGCTTGGCAAACCCTTTCAATTAAAGTGCATTTCCACAGTCTTTGCCTAGGACTACTTGAAGAGGAAACAAACCATAGAGACAAAACTGAGAACCCTTTATTTTATCAAGTTTCAAAGAGCTACTACAAACCATGTTGGATTTAGAGTTCCAAATTCATCTATCTGTATAGGAGAGAACAGAGAAACACCTAAATATAAAAACGACTACTGTAGACGAACGCTTCAACCTAGAAGAACAAAATTTGGTGAGCCAAGTGAGATTTGAGAACATGACATTACCACCACGTATCATCAAGATGGGGGAAAAATATTTGCTGGTATTTCGGAAACTCGTAATTTCTTGGAAGCTTGGCTACACCTTTCAATGAAAGTGCTTTTCCACAGTCTCTGCTTATGGCTACTTGAAGAGGAAACAAACCATAGAGACAAAACTGAGAACTACTTTGTTTTGTCAAGTTTCAAATAGCTACTACAAACCATGTTGGATTTAGAGTTCCAAATTCATCTATCTATATAGGAGAGAAAAGAGGGAAAACTAAATAAAAACGACTTCTGTAGACGAACGCTTCAACCTAGAAGAACAAAATATGATGAGCCAAGTGGGATTTGTGCACCAATCATTACCACCAAGTATCCTCAAGATTGGGTGAAAAAATATTTGCTGGCATTTCGGAAACTAGTTATTTCTTAGAAGCTTGGCAACCCCTATCAATGAAAGTGGTTTTCCACAGTCTGTGCCTAGGGCTACTTGAATTGGAAACAAACCATAGAGACAAAACTGAGAACTACTTTATTTTGTCAAGTTTCAAAGAGCTACTACAAACCATGTTGGATTTAGAGTTCCAAATTCATCTATCTATATAGGAGAGAACAGAGGGAAACCTAAATATAAAAACTGCTACTGTAGATGAACGCTTAAACCTAGAAGAACAGAGTTTGGTGAGCCAAGTGGGATTTATGTCCTGATCATTACCACCAAGTATCATCAAGATTGGGTGAAAAAATATTTGCTGGTATTTCGGAAAATCGTAATTTCTTGGAAGCTTGGCAACCCCTTTCAATGAAAGTGCATTTCCACAGTCTCTGCTTAGGGGTACTTTAAGAGGAACAAACCATAGAGAGAAAACTGAGAACTACTTTATTTTGTCAGTTTCAAAGAGCTACTACAAACCATGTTGGATTTAGAGTTCCAAATTCATCTATCTATATAGAAGAGAACAGAGAGAAACCTAAATATAAAACCGACTTCTGTAGACGAACGCTTAAACCTAGAAGAACAGAATTCGGTGAGCCAAGTGGGATTTGTGTCCTGATCATTACCACCAAGTATCATCAAGATTGGGTGTAAAAATATTTGCTGGTATTTCGGAAACTCGTTATTTCTTGGAAGCTTGGCAACGCCTTTCAATGAAAGTGCTTTTCCACATTCTGTGCCTAGGGCTACCTGAAGAGGAAACAAACCATAGAGACAAAACTGAGAACCCTTTATTTTGTCAAGTTTCAAAGAGCTACTACAAACCATGTTGGATTTAGAGTTCCAAATTCATCTATCTATATAGGAGGGAACAGAGGGAAACCTAAATATAAAAACTGCTAGTGTAGACGAACGCTTCAAACTAGAAGAACAAAATTTGGTGAGCCAAGTGGGATTTGAGTACTTGTCATTACCACAACGTATCATCAAGTTTTTGTGAAAAAATATTTGCCGGTATTTCGAAAACACGTAATTTCTTGGAAGCTTGGCAACACCTTTCAATGAAAGTGCTTTTCCACAGTCTCTGCTTATGGCTACTTGAAGAGGAAACAAAGCATAGAGACAAAACTGAGAACTACTTTTTTTTGTCAAGTTTCAAAGAGCTACTAAAAACCATGTTGGATTTAGAGTTCCAAATTCATCTATTTATATAGGAGGGAACAGAGGGAAATCTAAATATATAAACTGCTAGTGTAGATGAACGCTTCAACCTAGAAGAACATAATTTGGTGAGCCAAGTGGGATTAGTGTACTGATCATTACCACCAAGTATCATCAAGATTGGTTGAAAAAATATTTGCTGATATTTCGGAAACTAGTTATTTCTTAGAAGCTTGGCAACACCTCTCAATGAAATGCTTTTCCACAGTCTGTGCGTAGGGCTACTTGAAGAGGAAACAAAGCATAGAGACGACACTGAAAACTCCTTTATTTTGCCAAGTTTCAAAGAGCTACTATGAACCATGTTGGATTTAGTGTTCCAAATTCATCTATCTGTATAGGAGAGAACAGAGTGAAACCTAAAAATAAAAACTGCTACTGTAAACGAACGGTTCAACCTAGAAGAACATAATTTGGTGAGTCAAGTGGGATATGTGTACTTGTCATTACCACCACGTATCATCAAGATTGGCTGAAAAAATATTTGCTGGTATTTCGGAAACTCGTTGTTTCTTGGAAGCTTGGCAACCCCTTTCAATGAAAGTGCTTTTCCACAGTCTCTGCTTAGGGCTACTAGAAGAAAAAACAAAGCATAGAGTCAAAACTGAGAACTACTTTTTTTCTGTCAAGTTTCAAAGAGCGAATAGAAACCATGTTGGATTTAGAGTTCCAAATTCATCTATCTATATAGGAGAGAACAGAAGGAAACCTAAATATAAAAACGACTACTGAAGACGAACGCTTCTACCTAGAAGAAGAAAATTTGGTGAGCCAAGTGGGATTTGTGTACCGATCATTACCATCAGGTATCATCAAGATTGGGTGATAAAATATTTGCTGGTTTTTCGGATACTGGTAATTTCTTGGAAGCTTGCCCAACCCTTTCAATGAAAGGGCTGTTCCACAGTCTCTGCTTAGGGCTACTTTAAGAGGAAACAAACCATGGAGACAAATTTGAGAATTCTTTTATTTTGTCAAGTTTCAAAGAGCTACTACAAACCATGTTGGATTTAGAGTTCCAAATTCATCTATCTATATAGGAGAGAACAGAGGGAAACCTAAAAATATAAACAGCTACTGTAAACGAACGCTTGAACCTAGAAGAACAAAATTTGGTGAGTAAAGTGGGATTTGTGTAGGGATCATTACCACCAAGTATCATCAAGATTGGGTGAAAAAATATTTGATGGCATTTCAGAAACTCGTTATTTCTAGGAAGCTTGGCAACCCCTTTCAATGAAAGTGCTTTTCCACAGTCTCTACTTAGGGCTACTTGAAGAAGAAACAAACTATAGAGACAAAACTGAGAACTAGTTTTTTTTTTGTCAAGTTTCAAATAGCGACTACAAACCATGTTAGATTTAGAGTTCCAAATTCATCTATCTACATAGGAGAGAACAGAGTGAAACCTAAACATAATAGTGCTGCTGTAGATCAACGCTTCAAACTAGAAGAACAAAATTTGGTGAGCCAAGTGGGATTTGAGTACTTGTCATTACCACAACGTATCATCGAGATTTTGTGAAGAAATATTTGCCGGTATTTCGGAAACACGAAATTTCTTGGAAGTTTGGCAACACCTTTCAATGAAAGTGCTTTTCCACAGTCTCTGTTTATGGCTACTTGAAGAGGAAACAAAATATAGAGACAAAACTGAGAACTACTTTATTTTTTCAAGTTTCAAAGAGCTACTACAAACCATGTTGGATTTAGAGTTCCAAATTCATCGATCTGTATAGGAGAGAACAGAGGGAAACCTAAATATAAAAACTGCTAGTGTAGATGAACGCTTCAACCTAGAAGAACAAAATTTGGTGAGCCAAGTGGGATTAGTGTACTGATCATTACCACCACGTATCATCAAGATTGAGTGAAAAAATATTTGCCGGTATTTCGGAGCCTCGTAATTTCTTGGAAGGTTGGCAACCCCTTTCAATGAAAGTGCTTTTCCATAGACTCTGCTTAGGGCTACTTGAGGAGGAAACAAATCATAGAAACAAAAGTGAGCATTCCTTTATTTTTTCAAGTTTCAAAGAGCTACTACAAACCATGTTGGATTTAGAGTTCCAAATTCATCTATCTATATAGGAGAGAACAGAGGGAAACCTAAACATAAAAACTGCTACTGTAGACGAACGCTTAAACCTAGAAGAACAGAATATGGTGAGCCAAGTGGGATTTGTGTCCTGATCATTACCACCAAGTATCATCAAGATTGGGTGAAAAAATATTTGCTGGTATTTCGGAAACTCGTAATTCCTTAGAAGCTTGGCAACCCCTTTCAATGAAACTGCATTTCCACAGTCTCTGCTTAGGGATACTTTGAAAGGAACAAACCATAAAGAGAAAACTGAGAACTACTTTATTTTGTCAGTTTCAATGAGCTACTACAAACCGTGTTGGATTTAGAGTTCCAAATTCATCTATCTGTATAGGAGAGAACAGAGTGAAACCTAAAAATAAAAACAGCTACTGTAAACGAATGCTTCAACCTAGAAGAACAAAACTTGGTGAGCCAAGTGGGATTTGTGTACTTGTCATTACCACCACGTATCATCAAGATTGGGTGAAAAAATATTTGCTGGTATTTCAGAAACTCGTAATTTCTTGGAAGCTTTGCAACCCCTTTCAATGAAAATGCTTTTCCACAGTCTGTGCCGAGGGCTACTTGAAGGGGAAACAAACCATAGAGACAAATCTGAGAACTCCTTTATCTTGTCTAGTTTCAATGAGCTACTACAAACCATGTTGGATTTAGAGTTCCAAATTCATCTATCTATGTAGAAGAGAACAGAGTGAAACCTAAATATAAAAACTGCTACTGTAGACGAACGCTTCAACCTAGAAGAACAAAATTTGGTGAGCCAAGTGGGATTTGAGTACTTGTCATTACCACAACGTATCATCGAGATTTTGTGAAAAAATATTTGCCGGTATTTCGGAAACACGTAATTTCTTGGAAGCTTGGCAACACCTTTCAATGAAAGTGCTTTTCCACAGTCTCTGCTTATGGCTACTTGAAGAGGAAACAAACCATAGAGACAAAACTGAGAACTACTTTATTTTTTCAAGTTTAAAAGAGCTACTAGATTCCATGTTGGATTTAGATTTCCAAATTCATCTATCTATATAGGAGAGAACAGAGGAAAACCTAAATATAAAAACTGCTTGTGTAGACGAACGCTTCAACCTAGAAGAACAAAATTTGGTGAGCCAAGTGGGATTTGTGTACCGATCATTACCATCAGGTATCATCAAGATTGGGTGAAAAATTATTTGCTGGTATTTCGGAAACTGGTAATTTTTTGGAAGCTTGGCCACCCCTTTCAATGAAAGTGCTGTTCCACAGTCTCTGCTTAGGGCTACTTTAAGAGGAAACAAACCATAGAGACAAATCTGAGAACTCATTTATTTTGTCAAGTTTCAAAGAGCTACTACAAACCATGTTGGATTTAGAGTTCCAAATTCATCTATCTATATAGGAGAGAACAGAGGAAAACCTAAAAATATAAACAGCTGCTGTAAACGAACGCTTCAACCTAGAAGAACAAAATTTGGTGAGTAAAGTGGGATTTGTGTCCCGATCATTACCACCAATTATCATCAAGATTGGGTGAAAAAATATTTGCTGGCATTTCGGAAACTCATTATTTCTAGGAAGCTTGGCAACCCCTTTCAATGAAAGTGCTTTTCCACAGTCTCTACTTAGGGCACTTGAAGCAGAAACAAACTATAGAGACAAAACTGAGAACTACTTATTTTTGTCAAGTTTCAAAGAGCGACTACAAACCATGTTGGATTTAGTGTTCCAAATTCATCAATCTACATAGGAGAGAACAGAGTGAAACCTAAACATAATAGTGCTGCTGTAGACGAACGCTTCAACCTAGAAGAACAAAATTTGGTGAGCCAAGTGGGATTTGTGTACTTGTCATTACCACCAAGTATCATCAAGATTGGGTGAAAAAATATTTGCTGGTATTTCGGAAACTCGTTATTTCTTAGAAGCTTGGCAACACCTCTCAATGAATGTGCTTTCCACAGTCTGTGCCTAGGGCTACTTGAAGAGAAAACAAACCTTAGAGACAAAAGAGAGAACTACTTTATTTTGTCAAGTTTCAAAGAGCTACTAGAAACCATGTTGGATTTAGAGTTCCAAATTGATCTATCTATATAGGAGAGAACAGAGTGAAACTTAAAATATAAACTGCTATTTTAAACGAACGCTTCAACCTAGAAAAACAATTTTTGGTGAGCCAAGTGTGATTGGTGTACTTGTCATTACCACCATTATCATCAAGATTGGATGAAAAAATATTTGCTGGTATTTCGGAAAATCGTTATTTCTTAGAAGCTTTTCAACCCCTCTCAATGAAAGTGCTTTTCCACAGTCTGTGCCTAGGGCTACTTGAAGGGGAAACAAACCACAGAGACAAAATTGAGAACTCCTTTATTTTGTCAAGTTTCAAAGAGCTACAACAATCCATGTTGGATTTAGAGTTCCAAATTCATCTATCTATATAGGAGAGAACAGACGGAAACCTAAAAATATAAACTGCTACTGTTGACGAACGCTTCAACCTAGAAGAACATAATTTGGTGAGTCAAGTGGGATTTGTGTACCGATCCTTACCACCAAGTATCATCAAGATTCGGTGAAGAAATATTTGCTGGTATTTTGGAAACTCGTAATTCCTTTGAAGCTTGGCCACCCCTTTCAATGAAAATGCTTTTCCACAGTCTCTGCTTAGGGCTACTTGAAGAGGAAACAAATCATAGAGACAAAACTGAGAACTACTTTTTTATGTCAAGTTTCAAAGAGCTATGACAAACCATGTTGGATTTAGTGTTCCAAATTCATCTATCTATATAGGAGAGAACAGAGTGAACACTAAAAATAAAAACTGCTAATGTAAATGAATGCTTCAACCTAGAAGAACAAAATTTGTTGAGCCAAGTGGCATTGGTGTACTTGTCATTACCACCACATATCATCAAGATTGGGTGAAAAATATTTCGTGGTATTTTGGAAACTCATTATATCTTAGAAGCTTGGCAAACCCTCTAAATGAAAGTGCTTTTCCACAGTCTGTGCCTAGGGCTACTTGAAGAGGAAAAAAACCATAGAGACAAAACTGAGAACTCCTTTATTTTGTCACGTTTCAAAGAGCTACTACAAACCATGTTGAATTTAGAGTTTCAAATTCATCTACCTATATAGGAGAAACAGACTGAAACTTAAATATAAAAACTGCTACTGTAGATGAACGCTTCAACCTAGAAGAACAAAATTTCGTGAGCCAAGTGGGATTTGTGTCCTGATCATTACCACCAAATATCATCAAGATTGGGTGAAAAAATATTTGCTGGTATTTCGGAAACTCGTTATTTCTTAGAAGCTTGGCAACCCCTTTCAATGAAAGTGCTTTTCCACAGTCTGTGCCTAGGGCTACTTGAAGAGGAAACAAAATATAGAGACAAAACTGAGAACTACTTTATTTTGTCAAGTTTCAAAGAGCTACTAAAAACCATGTTGGATTTAGAGTTCCAAATTCATCTATCTGTATAGGAGAGAACAGAGGGAAACCTAAAAATAAAAACTGCTACTGTAAACCAACGCTTCAACCTAGAAGAACAAAATTTGGTCAGTCAAGTGGGATTTGTGTACCGATCATTACCACCAGGTATCATCAAGATTGGGTGTAAAAATATTTGCTGGTATTTCGGAAACTCGTTTTTTCTTGGAAGCTTGGCAACCTCTTTCAATGAAAGTGCTTTTCCACAGTCTGTGCCTAGGGCTACTTGAAGAGGAAACAAACCATAGAGACAAAACTGAGAACTACTTTATTTTGTCAAGTTTCAAGGAGCGACTACAAACCATGTTGGATTTAGAGTTCTAAATTCATCTATCTATATAGGAGAGTACAGAGTGAAACCTACATATAAAAACTGCTACTGTATTCGAATGCTTCAACCTAGAAGATCAAAATTTGGTGAGCAAAGTGGGATTTGTGTCCTGATCATTACCACCACGTATAATCAAGATTGGGTGAAAAAATATTTGCTGGTGGTTCGGAAACCTGTTATTTCTTAGAAGCTTGGCAACCCCTCTAAATGAAAGTGCTTTTCCACAGTCTGTGCCTAAGGCTACTTGAACAGGAAACAAACCATAGAGACAAAACAGATAACTCCTTTATTTTGTCAAGTTTCAAAGTTTTACCACAAACCATGTTGGATTTAGAGTTCCAAATTCATCTATCTATATAGGAGAGAACAGTGTGAAACCTAAATATAAACACTGCTACTGTAAACAAACGCTTCAACCTAGAAGAACAAAATTTGGTGAGCCAAGTGGGATTTGTGTACTTGTCATTACCACCACGTATCATCAAGATTGGGTGAAAAAATATTTGCTGGTATTTCGGAAACTCGTAATTTCTTGGAAGCTTGGCAACACCTTTCAATGAAAATGCTTTTCCACAATCTCTGCTAATGGCTACTTGAAGAGGAAACAATCCATAGAGACAAAACTGAGAACTACTTTATTTTGTCAATTTTCAAAGAGCTACTACAAACCATGTTGGATTTAGAGTTCCAAATTCATCTATCTATATAGGAGAGAAAAGAAGGAAACCTAAATATAAAAACTGCTACTGTAGACGAACGCTTAAACCTAGAAGAACAGAATTTGGTGAGCCAAGTGGGATTTGTGTCCTGATCTTTACCACCAAGTATCATCAAGATTGCGTGAAAAAAAAATTTGCTGGTATTTCAAAACTCATAATTTCTTGGAAGCTTGGCAAACCCTTTCAATTAAAGTGCATTTCCACAGTCTGTGCCTAGGGCTACTTGAAGAGGAAACAAACCATAGAGACAAAACTGAGAACTACTTTATTTTGTCAAGTTTCAAAGAGCTACTACAAACCATGTTGGATTTAGAGTTCCAAATTCATCTATCCATATACGAGAGAACAGAGGGAAACCTAAAAATATAAACTGCTACTGTAAACGAATGCTTCAATCTAGAAGAAAAAAATTAGGTGAGTCAAGTGGTATTTTTGTACCGATCATTACCACCAAGGACCATCAAGATTGGGTGAAAAAATATTTCCTGGTATTTCGGAAACTCATTATTTCTTAGAAGATTTACAACACCTTTCAATTAAAGTGCTTTTCCACAGTCTGTGCCTAGGGCTACTTGAAGAGGAAACAAACCATAGAGACAAAACAGAGAACTCCTTTTTTTTGTCAAGTTTCAAAGAGCTACTACACACCATGTTGGATTTAGAGTTCCAAATTCATCTATCTATATAGGAGGGAACAGAGGGAAACCTAAATATAAAAACTGCTAGTGTAGATGAACGTTTCAACCTAGAAGAACAAAATTTGGTGAGCCAAGTGGGATTAGTGTACTGATCATTACCACCACGTATCATCAAGATTGAGTGAAAAAATATTTGCCGGTATTTCGGGACTCGCAATTTCTTGGAAGGTTGGCAACCCTTTCAATGAAAGTGCTTTTCCATAGACTCTGCTTAGGGCTTCTTGAAGAGGAAACAAATCATAGAGACAAAACTGAGAATTCCTTTATTTTTTCAAGTTTCAAAGAGCTACTAAAAACCATGTTGGATTTAGAGTTCCAAATTCATCTATCGATATAGGAGAGAACAGAGGGAAACCTAAATATAAAAACGACTACTGTAGACGAACGTTTCAACCTAGAAGAAGAAAATTTGGTGAGCCAAGTGGGATTTGTGTACCGATCATTACCATCAGGTATCATCAAGATTGGGTGAAAAATTATTTGCTGGTATTTCGGAAACTGGTAATTTTTTGGAAGCTCGGCCACCCCTTTCAATGAAAGTGCTGTTCCACAGTCTCTGCTTAGGGCTACTTTAAGAGGAAACAAACCATAGAGACAAATCTGAGAACTCCATTATTTTGTCAAGTTTCAAAGAGCTTCTACAAACCATGTTGGATTTAGAGTTCCAAATTCATCTATCTATATAGGAGAGAACAGAGGGAAACCTAAAAATATAAACAGCTGCTGTAAAAGAACGCTTCAACCTAGAAGAAGAAAATTTGGTGAGTAAAGTGGGATTTGTGTACCGATCATTACCACCAAGTATCATCAAGATTGGGTGAAAAAATATTTGCTGGTATTTCGGAAACTCGTTATTTCTTGGTCGCTTGGCAACCCCTTTCAATGAATGTGCTTTTCCACATTTTGTGCCTAGGGCTACTTGAAGGGGAAACAAACCATAGAGACAAAACTGAGAACCCTTTATTTTGTCAAGTTTCAAAGAGCTACTACAAACCATGTTGGATTTAGTGTTCCAAATTCATCTATCTATATAGGAGAGAACAGAGTGAAACCTAAAAATAAAAACAGCTACTGTAAAGGAACGCTTCAACCTAGAAGAACAAAACTTTGTGAGCCAAGTGGGATTTGTGTACTTGTCATTACCACCACGTATCATCAAGGTTGGGTGAAAAAATATTGGCTGGTATTTCAGAAACTCGTAATTTCTTGGAAGCTTGGCAACCCCTTTCAATGAAAATGCTTTTCCACAGTCTGTGCCTATGGCTACTTGAAGGGGAAACAAACCATAGAGACAAATCTGAGAACTTTTTTTATTTTGTCTAGTTTCAAAGAGCTACTACAAACCGTGTTGGATTTAGAGTTCCAAATTCATCTATCTGTATAGGAGAGAACAGAGGGAAACCTAAATATAAAAACTGCTAGTGTAGATGAACGCTTCAACCTAGAAGAACAAAATTTGGTGAGCCAAGTGGGATTAGTGTACTGATCATTACCACCACGTATCATCAAGATTGAGTGAAAAAATATTTGCCGGTATTTCGGAGCCTCGTAATTTCTTGGAAGGTTGGCAACCCCTTTCAATGAAAGTGCTTCTCCATAGACTCTGCTTAGGGCTACTTTAGGAGGAAACAAATCATAGAAACAAAAGTGAGAATTCCTTTATTTTTTCAAGTTTCAAAGAGCTACTACAAACCATGTTGGATTTAGAGTTCCAAATTCATCTATCTACATAGGAGAGAACAGAGTGAAACCTAAACATAATAGTGCTGCTGTAGACGAACGCTTCAACCTAGAAGAAAAAAATTTGGAGAGCCAAGTGGGATTTGTGTACTGATCATTACCACCAAGTATCATCAAGATTGGGTGAAAAAATATTTGCTGGTATTTCGGAAACTCGTAATTTCTTGGAAGCTTGGCAACCCCTTTCAATGAAAGTGCATTTCCACATTCTCTGCTTAGGGATACTTTAAGAGGAACAAACCATAGAGAGAAAACTGAGAACTACTTTATTTTGTCAGTTTCAAAGAGCTACTACAAACCATGTTGGATTTAGAGTTCCAAATTCATCTATCTATATAGAAGAGAAGAGAGAGAAACCTAAATATGAAAACGACTTCTGTAGACGAACGCTTAAACCTAGAAGAACAAAATTTGGTGAGCCAAGTGGGATTTGAGTACTTGTCATTACCACAACGTATCATCAAGATTGAGTGAAAAAATATTTGACAGTATTTCGAGACTCGTAATTTCTTGGAAGGTTGGCAACCCCTTTCAATGAAAGTGCTTTTCCACAGACTCTGCTTAGGGCTACTTGAAGAGGAAACAAATCATAGAGACAAAACTGAGAATTCCTTTATTTTTTCAAGTTTCAAAGAGCTACTACAAACCATGTTGGATTTAGGGTTCCAAATTCATCTGTCGCGACCCCTTGCCCGCAAGGAAGACGCAACTCAGGAATCTTCTTTCAGCAGTTTATTAAGGCCTTGATTAAAGTATCTTTTAGTGACTCCCTTTCTTTCTTTCCCCCGAGGGCCCAAGCACAGCCTAATAAAGCCTTCCACGTACCAATCTTAAGCCGCCGCGTGGATCTTTCTTATAGGGTGGCAAGAGATAGCGTGCCAACTCTCCACAAAAGAATTTGTTTATCACAGGCCACAGTGGAAGCCGGCGCCATCTTCTAATGGCTGCCACAATCTACAGAAACGGCTCACCACAGTTCCCCCTTCTAATTTATAAAACAATGCAGGCGAAAGTAGAGGTCCTATCCCACTGTGAAGATGTGGCTGCAATGTATGGTTCAGTCCTAAGGAGGCGCCTTCCCCAGACCTGACCCCATATCAGCCGACGCCTTTTTTCGTAGTGCGGGGGTGTGGACGTCAAACCCGCATGCAATAGGACATGCTTTCCTTGAGGTCCGTTGAGGGATCACTCAAGTGCAGTGCTTTGCCTCGCATCCTGCATTGTGATGAAGGTGGACGAAGGGGGACAGCTGAGGCTGTTCTGTGGCTGTACACAACGACAAACGAGTTGACAGCACCCTGAAAGAAAGGCACGGACTTTAAGGCGATAGAGAAGTATTAGTGTGGAAACCCACCTGCGTGCAATGGCAGCAAGACCGGCAGAGAGCAAGGGCTTTCCAACACTAAGAGAATAACGAGGAAAGACATGCCGATCCCAGTGCAATGTTATAACAACTTGGGGTGCAACGACCATGTCAAAGATTTACTGTTTAAGCTGCACAAGCCAGACTTGATGTGAATGGCCATTTTCTAAAGCTGCAAGAGCTTGGATGATCATAGCCTTATCGTGAGCATTGCGGGCCTTGAGGCGACAGAGAAACCACAAACAGAGAAACATACCGAAGCAATACATTGCACCAAAAATGCCTACCCCCACCCACTCTTTAAAAAAGGAAAAAGCAGAAGATGTCCAATCGGTGAATTGACCCAAAGTCACGGGATCAACACGGGTGATATTCAAGACAGCTATCTGGGTTAGTTGAGACTGGATCATGTCTTCCGCTTCCATGGACCAATTTCCAGCCAAATATTCGCCAATGATGTGGGAAGCATTCCTGGAATCATTAAATCTGACAGAGGTTATGCATAAATGTGCACGTTGGTCAACACAACCCAAAAGCACTAAGTCAGCCAATTCTTCTACCTGAGCTTGGAGTAAATCTATTCTTTGTTTGGCAGCTAAAATCCCTGACAAAATATGTTGATTAATTGTATTTCGGGATTCAAGTATGGTGGAAGTTTGTTGGACAACTTGATTAATGGTGGCAGCAGTTTGTACTTGATTGGCCATAGCCACTCCGGCCGTAACCACTGCAGCAGCAGATATCGACACGGCTGTCACTATAGCCGCTGTGATCCCAAAATCTCTGCGGACTCTAAGTAGCTCAACAATAGGGAATCTATCAGGATCTGCAGTGACCGGGATTGGGACAAAAGTTGGAATTTTCATAACCACTGCTACAGTCCAGGAACCATTCCAACACTCAGATAAGAGACAGGTAGTATGAGAACAATCCAGCATCCCCGATGAGGTGGCCTTAGCCAAAAGGAATAAGAAGGGGGATTGGACACAGACCATTGCCGGAGGCAATGTGGCATTATACAACAGAGAGTTGAATGAAACAGATGTAAGTCTATTACCTTGTTCACTTTCCCTAACAGTACCAGAAATATTAGCCAGCCAACTTTTGGCTCCTAGCAACTGAGCCAATGCAGAAATATCGGCTGAAGCCCCCTTTTCATTGGAAATCAGCCATTGAAACCAGGACCAACCTACTCCTGTAGAGGAGCTGGCACTATTGTTAAAGTTATAAACATACCTATTAAGAGAGGGGGAAAGGGAGAAACCTTTAGCAACTTGATGTTTCTCCCAAGAATGATCCTGACAAGGCGTAAATGTTGGGGGGAAACCAAGATTAGGGGAACAGTAAGGAGAGGCCTTAAAATGAGTGGCATTATAAATACTACTAAAAGAAGGAGGCACTGGGATTAGTACCTCGGAGATAATAGCCAAGGTAGTTATGTTGAGAGCAGAGCTGCTGTTTGCAGGGGTCCCTGAGCTGGATAGCTTCCCTGAAGCTACCTTGCTCAATACAGCACTGATAATGCTTCCTGAGACCTGATTGGACCGCAATGGGTCCTCCCAGTTAGTCAAATTTTTGGTCTTAAGGCTAATGCAATTAGCGTTTCTAAGGCTGAAACAAAAAACTCCTGTGAGATTAACTTGAGATTGATTAAAAATTCTCTCCATGTCCCCTCTAGGAGAGGCACAGGGAGCAGACATCTCACATGAGGTTGAAAAAAGAGTGGGGAGGACATTAGAATTACCATGAACCGGATTCGGCATTGGCCAGGCCCGTGCCACTGCCCACCACCGCATTGGTGTCGCCTGTGCCATCGGCACCAGCACCAGAGCCAGAGCACTTAGCATAATGAAGATCCTCATCACAGGATTGTTGTGGTATCTCTTGTTGCTGGTCGGCTGATGTCGAGACTCTTCTTGTCTAGCGTTCAGGGACCCACAATGGTTCCGTACGATCCTGGGGAAAAACACATACAGATCCTCGTGCCCATGTCAGCACGGGGTCAGGGCCGTTCCATTGGCCCGTAAGAACATCCTTCCACTTAACATAGCCAATCACAGAGGGCTGAGGGGACACATGTCTATCGGCCGCAGAGCGACCATGAATATCCAAATTCAAAAAATTAATGGTAAAGAGAGCTAAGGACAGGCGTTCTTTAGGAGTGTGTTCAGCTCCTATTCCCCCTTTTTGTTTTAGTAAAGTTTCCTTTAAGGTGCGAAGAGCACTCTCAACAATGCCTTGTCCTTGAGGATTATAAGGCAAACCATGAGTAAGTTGCACTCCCATAGTAGAACAAAAAGCTGTAAATTGTCTGCCAATATAAGCAGGTCCATTATCAGTCTTAAGGGATGCAGGTGCACCCCATGCTGCCCATGCCTCTAAACAGTGAGTAATGACATTACGTGCCTTTTCTCCCGATAAAGCAGAAGCATGGATAATTCCAGAGCACGTATCAACGGAAACATGCACATACTTAAGGTTACCAAAGTCAGGTATATGTGTCACATCCATTTGCCAAACAACCAATGGCTTTAATCCCCGTGGGTTTACTCCATAATTAGGGGGATGAAGAAATGTGACACAATGGGGACATTGCAATACTATCTGCCGAGCATCCACTCTTGAAATGGAAAAACGCCTGCGCAGCGTTAATGCATTAACATGGAAGTTTTGGTGAAACAATTTAGCCCCCTCTAAGGAGGAAGCCAAGCATATCAATTGACTTCTAGTGGCTAAGTCCGCACAGGCATTACCTTGGGATAACGGACCAGGAAGAGAGGTGTGAGCCCTGATATGCATAGGATAAAAAGAAGCAGTGCGGTTAGAGATAAGCTGTTGAAGCTGAGTAAACAGACACATTGTGGGCATCACTAATAGTTCCCACGGCCTCCAGGACTTTTAGTGCTTGTACCACATAGCTGGAGTCCGAAATAAGATTAAAAGGAAAAGAACACTGTTTAAAAACTTCAATAACAATTTGTAGTTCTACCCATTGTGGATTTCCAGGAGCAAATTGATGCTGGATAGGGGGAGAGTCATTAATTACATAAGCTCCCATTCCAGACTTGGAACCATCAGTAAAAATGTTAACAGCCCCCGGAATTGGACTGGATGAAGTTACCTTAGGGAAAATGATGGGATGTTCTTTAACAAAATGGAGTAATGGATGAGAAGGGTAGTGATTATCAATACTCCCTTGAAACGAGCAACACAGAATAGCCCAGTTGTCTAGAGTAGCACATAAAACATTAAGTTGAGCTTTAGTGTAGGGTATGATAAGAGAAGAAGGTGATTGGCCGAAAAATTGAATGCTTTGTTGAATCCCTTTAAGTGCCAATGCTGCAACAGCATCAGGATAATATTCTAAGGATTTTCCTGGGGATACATGTGGGTGGATCCATAGTAAAGGCCCATCTTGCCACAGTACTCCAGTAGGCTGCCGCATAGTGGCAAGCACACATAACTGGAAAGGTTTATCACTCTGGAGCCTGCATAGAGTGGCATGCTGTGTAGCTTGTTCTACTTTTATAAGGGCCGCTCTAGCCTCAGTAGTGAGGCTACGAGGGGAAGCAAGATCTGGATCACCCTTAAGAGTAGCATACAAGGGCTGGAGCACAATATTAGGAATATGTAAATATCCTCTTATCCAATTAATATCTCCCAGCAATTTTTGAAAATCATTTAAAGTTCGGATATCTTCAGTCCTGATGGTAATTTTTTGTGGTTTTAATTTGTCATACCCAATTGTCGCTCCCAAAAACCTGATAGAATCCCCCATTTGAACCTTTTCAGGTGCGATGTGCAGTCCATGTTGAGCCAACAGCATCACGAGTTCTTTATAAGCCTCATAAACTGTCTGTTCTAATTTTGCGGCCAATAACACATCATCCATATAGTGAATGATCTTGGTGGAGGAATACTTATGTCTGAGAGGTGCGAGTGCCTTCCCCACATACATCTGGCACATCGTGGGACTGTTAGCCATCCCCTGTGGCAACACCACCCACTCAAACCTTTGATCTGGTTCCTCATGATTACACGAGGGAAGGGTGAAAGCAAAACGTTGGGAATCTTTAGGATGCAAAGGAATGGAAAAGAAACAGTCTTTAATGTCAATAACAATTATATGCCAGCCTTGAGGAACAGAGGAGAGCAGAGGCAGCCCTCTTTGAATGGGCCCCATAAGCTGTATCTGAGCATTAACTGCTCATAGATCATGCAGTAGGCGCCACTTCCCTGATTTTTTCTTAATGACAAATATGGGAGTATTCCATGGAGAAGTAGAAGGTTGGATGTGACCCAAATCAAGTTGTTCTTTGACTAGATCATGGGCTGCTGCCAGTTTAACCGAGGGAAGAGGCCACTGAGGCACCCAAACAGCCTCCTCGGTGAGCCATGTTATGGGTATTTGAGCCCCAGTGGCCCCTAGGAAAAACCCAGACCAAACCTGTTAAGCTTTTGATGACCTTGCACAGGATGCTTACGTCCCTGTAGGTGCCTTCCTAGTCCTAGACCTGGCTTATACCCCATATTTTGCATGATATGTTGAGACACTGGGGAATAGTCATTACTAAGAGTGAACCCCATGTCTTTCATCAGATCACGGCCCCATAAAGAAATAGGTAAATCAAGTACATAAGGCTGAAAGGTACCATCGTGTCCTTCCGAGTCCTTCCAAGATAGATGTCTACAGCTGATTTGAGGGGCTTGGGCATATCCAAGTCCTCTTAAGGATTGATCAGAAGCCTGCACTGGCCATCCCCTAGACCAGTCCTTAAGGGCTATGATACTACGATCTGCTCCTGTGTCCAGCAATCCCACAATAGATTTACCTTCTATGCTTAATTCCAAAGTGGGGCGATTGCTCATATCCAGTGACAAATAGGCACAATTTCCTCCGGTGGTACCAATCTGATTTCCTGTCCGTGACCTTGAGTCAGCAGGGAAGTGATTATGCAAACTAGGCAAAATTAGCAATTGAGCAATCCGATCCCCTGGGGAGATAGACACAATGCCCCTTGGAGCTTCCACCATAACCTTTACTGCCCCTACAGTATCAGGGTTTACAACTCCGGGGAAAACATGAAGACCTTGTAGGATAGAGGATGCACGTCCAATTAACAAACCTACAGTGCCAGGGGGTAAAGGCCCTTTGAACTCAGTTTCCACCAATTGGACTCCCATCTTAGGTGTTAATACGAGTCTGGAGGTGGAACAGAGGTCCAAACCCGCGGCACCTGTAGTGGCTCTCCGCATCTCGTGGGATGGCTCAGAGAAGGCCATGTCTCGGGTTCGGGTGTGACATTCTCCATTGCCCCATATATTTGTGGGCCCTGGGGTCGGGGGCCCCTTCGGCCGTTTTTTGGCCCAGCTGAAATAGGCTGTCCATGGATGTCCCTCACTGATCTACACTCCCTTGCCCAATGCTTCCCCTTTTTGCATTTTGGACACAGCCCCGGTTGACGAGGGCCATTAGAAGGGCCACCGCGAGGAGGTCCAGTAAAATTGCCTTTTTTGGGACAGTCACGTTTGAAATGGCCGGATTGACCACAATGGAAGCATGTTCCGGCACCAGGACTGCCCCCTTTTGCAATCCGAAGGACAGCAGCTGCAAGACCTGCATTAGTTAAAGGTCCTCCAAGCTCTCTACACACTTTCATCCAAGCTTCCATGCCCTTGTTTTTATAAGGAGCGATTGCTGCTTTACATTCTTTGGTGCATTGCTCAAAAACAAGTTGTTTAATCAAGGGCATTGCTCTATCAGGGTCACCAAAGATTTTTCCTGCGGCATCCACCATCCTAGCAACAAAGTCCGAGAAAGGTTCTGTGGGGCCTTGCATGATTTTTGTTAAATTGCCAGACACTTCTCCTCTATTTGGGAGTGATTTCCATGCACGGATACAAATGTTATTGATCTGTTCATATACCTCAGGGGGGTATCCTGTTTGTTGATTAGCAAATCTGCCTTGTCCCAAAAGCATTTCCTTGTCCCAATGGGGGTGTCCCGCCACATAGTTTTGGGCAGCCTGCTCTACAGCACCCTCTAGCACAAAGGCTCTCCAGTCCAAATATTTGCCTGGAGAAACACAAGCCCGAACAAGGCTAGCCCAATCAGAGGGAGTCATACAGTATCTAGACAGACTCTCCACCTGAGTTAATGTGAAGGCGGCATCCACCCCATAAGTGCGCACAGACTCTGCCAGGGTCTTCACAATTTTGAAATCTAAGGGCTCATGGAATCTTCCCCTATTGTCATCCTGGAAAACTGGATAAGCAAGACCCATCTCAGCATTAACAGCCCTCCATGTTTGGGCATGGAAAGCTCTCCTCGAAACACCCTCACCGTACGGCGGCGGGTCCGGAGGATCATTTTTCTTGAGCTCCTGTTTATTTTTGTTCCCTTCTCCCATAGTTAAACTCCCTAGCTGCCGAGACAGTCTCCCGAGCTCCTCCTGTTCATCCTCCTCCTCTTCTGACCCACTTTTGCATGGGAGTGTGCACAGTGTACTGAGATCTGGATACAAGTGTTTTCTCCCCCGTTTCTTGCTCTGCACATTCCCCTCCTCCTGAAATATTTCACTCCGTGCCAGAGACAATCGCCTCCTCCCCTGTTTCTCGCTTCGCACACTGCCATCCTCCTGAAATACGTCACTGCCTGCCGGAGATAATTGTTTCCTCCCCTGTTTCTCGCTCCGCACACTCCCACCCTCCTGAAATACCTCACTGCCTGCCATTTCTGATGTTTCTTCATGTAATTGCTCTAAAACTTCTTGTCCTTTAGTAAGTGCTTCCTGACATCTGCTATCTGCGAGGCAACTATGAATCATCTTCCAAAGGGGTATCACCCCACCCTCTAATATGCCCTGCTCAGAAGCAAAGTCAAGGTCTGTGCCTAACTTATCCCAGCTAGGCAGAGTAAGACTGCCAGAAAATGCAAACCACGGTGCAATAATATCTGTCTTCTGTAAAAATCTCTGTAAAGTACTACGTTTCACTTTTAGGCCCTTGGAACGTAACAGGTTATCTAGGGCCAGGAGAAGCGGACTTGAAGATACGGCACCCATGACACAACAAAAGACATACAACAAACAAGAGTGAAAGTAAGAGCAAAAGTACACAGTGCAGCTGCAATAAGATTTAATGCTCTCTCTAGCTTTACAGAGGAGCTGACGCTTTGATAGCGGGTCCCAATTAGTCTGGGACTAATCTCCTCTTTAACCGCGGGTCCCAATTAATCTGGGACTAATCTCCGCTTTGATCGCGGGTCCTACTTATCTAAGACTGATCTTCCGCTTTACCTGCGGGTCCCACGTTACCTGGGACTAATTGGTGCACCACCCCTGAATGCTGAAAGTTCTGGTTCCCGGGTTTCGGCACCACTTGTCGCGACCCCTTGCCCTCAAGGAAGACGAAACTCAGGAATCTTCTTTCAGCAGTTTATTCAGGCCTTGATTAAAGTATCTTTTAGTGACTCCCTTTCTTTCTTTCCCCCGAGGGCCCAAGCACAGCCTAATAAAGCCTCCCACATACCAATCTTAAGCCGCCGCGTGGATTTTCTTATAGGGTGGCAAGAGATAGCGTGACAACTCTCCACAAAAGAATTTGTTTATCACAGGCCACAGTGGAAGCCGGCGCGATCTTCTAATGGCGGCCACAATCTACAGAAACGGCTCACCACATTCATCTATCTATATAGGAGAGAACAGAGGGAAACCTAAATATAAAAACGACTACTGTAGACGAACGCTTCAACCTAGAAGAAGAAAATTTGGTGAGCCAAGTGGGATTTGTGTACCGATCATTACCATCAGGTATCATCAAGATTGAGTGAAAAAATATTTGCTGGTATTTCGGAAACTGGTAATTTCTTGGAAGCTTGGCCACCCCTTTCAATGAAAGTGCTGTTCCACAGTCTCTGCTTAGGGCTACTTTAAGAGGAAACAAACCATAGAGACAAATCTGAGAACTCCTTTATTTTGTCAAGTTTCAAAGAGCTACTACAAACCATGTTGGATTTAGAGTTCCAAATTCATCTATCTATATAGGAGAGATCAGAGGGAAACCTAAAAATATAAACAGCTGCTGTAAACGAACGCTTCAACCTAGAAGAACGAAATTTGGTGAGCAAAGTGGGATTTGTGTACTTGTCATTACCACCACGCATCATCAAGTTTGGGTGAAAAAATATTTGCTGGAATTTCGGAAACTCGTAATTTCTTGGAAGCTTGGCAACACCTTTCAATGAAAATGCTTTTCCACAATCTCTGCTAATGGCTACTTGAAGAGGAAACAAACCATAGAGACAAAACTGAGAACTACTTTATTTTTTCAATTTTCAAAGAGCTACTACAAACCATGTTGGATTTAGAGTTCCAAATTCATCTATCTATATAGGAGAGAACAGAGTGAAACCTAAAAATAAAAACTGGTTTTGTAAACGAACGCTTCAACCTAGAAGAACAATTTTTGGTGAGCCAAGTGGGATTGGTGTACTTGTCATTACCACCATTATCATCAAGATTGGGTGAAAAAATATTTGCTGGTATTTCGGAAAATTGTTATTTCTTAGAAACTTGGCAACCCCTCTCAATGAAAGTGCTTTTCCACAGTCTGTGCCTAGGGCTACTTGAAGGGGAAACAAACCATAGAGACAAAATTGAGAACTCCTTTATTTTGTCAAGTTTCAAAGAGCTACTACAACCCATGTTGGATTTAGAGTCCCAAATTCATCTATCTATATAGGAGAGAACAGAGGGAAACCTAAAAATATAAACAGCTACTGTAAACGAACGCTTCAACCTAGAAGAACATAATTTGGTGAGTCAAGTGAGATTTGTGTACCGATCCTTACCACCAAGTATCATCAAGATTCGGTGAAGAAATATTTGCTGGTATTTTGGAAACTCGTAATTCCTTTGAAGCTTGGCAACCCCTCTCAATGAAAGTGGTTTTCCACAGTCTGTGCCTAGGGCTACTTGAATTGGATACAAACGATAGAGACAAAACTGAGAACTACTTTATTTTGTCAAGTTTCAAAGAGCTACTACAAACCATGTTGGATTTAGAGTTCCAAATTCATCTATCTATATAGAAGAGAACAGAGAGAGACCTAAATATATAAACGACTTCTGTAGACGAACGCTTAAAACTAGAAGAACAGAATTTGGTGAGCCAAGTGGGATTTGTGTACTTGTCATTACCCCCACGTATCATCCAGATTGGGTGAAAAAATATTTGCTGGTATTTCGGAAACTCGTAATTTCTTGTAAGCTTGGCAACCCCTTTCAATGAAGGTGCTTTTCCACAGTCTGTGCCTAGGGCTACTTGAAGAGGAAACAAACCATAGAGACAAATCTGAGAACTCCTTTATTTTGTCTAGTTTCAAAGAGCTACTACAAACCATGTTGGATTTAGAGTTCCAAATTCATCTATCTATGTAGAAGAGAACAGAGTGAAACCTAAATATAAAAACTGCTACTGTAGCCGAATGCTTCAACCTAGAAGAAAAAAATTTGGTGAGCCAAGTGGGATTTGTGTACCGATCATTTCCACAACGTATCATCAAGATAGGTTGAAAAAATATTTGCTGGTATTTCGGAAACTCGTAATTTCTTGGAAACTTGGCAACCCCTTTCAATGAAAGTGCTTTTCCACAGTCTCTGCTTAGGGCTACTTGAAGAGGTAACAAATCATAGAGACAAAACTGAGAACTCTTTATTTTGCCAAGTTTCAAAGAGCTACTACAAACCATTTGGACTTAGAGTTCCAAATTCATCTATCTATATAGGAGAGAACACAGGGAAACCTAAATATAAAAACGACTACTGTAGACGAACGCTTCAACCTAGCAGAAATAAATTTGGTGAGCCAAGTGGGATTTGTTTACTGATCATTACCACCAAGTATCATCATGATTAGGTGAAAAAAATATTTGCTGGTATTTCGGAAACTCGTTATTTCTTAGAATCTTGGAAACCCCTCTCAATGAATATCTTTTCTACAGTCTGTGCCTAGGGCTACTTGAAGAGGAAACAATCCATAGACATAATCTGTGAACTCCTTTATTTTGTCAAGTTTCAAAGAGCTACTACAAACCATGTTGGATTTAGAGTTCCAAATTCATCTATCTATATAGGAGAGAAAAGAGGGAAACCTAAATATAAAAACTGCTACTGTAGATGAACGCTTAAACCTAGAATAACAGAATTTGGTGAGCCAAGTGGGATTTGTGTACTTGTAATTAGCAGCACGTATCATCCAGATTTGTTGAAAAATATTTACTCGTATTTCGGAAACTCGTAATTTCGTGGAAGCTTGGCAACCCCTTTCAGTGAAAGTGCATTTCCACAGTCTCTGCTTAGGGCTACTTGAAGAGGAAACAAACCATAGAGAAAAAACTGAGAACTACATTATTTTGAAAGTTTCAAAGAGCTACTACAAACCATTTGGACTTAGAGTTCCAAATTCATCTATCTATATAGGAGAGAATAGAGGGAAACCTACAAATATAAACTGCTACTGTAAACGAACGCTTCAACCTAGAAGAACAAAATTTGGTCAGTCAAGTGGGATTTGTGTTTTGATCATTACCACCCGATATCATCAAGATTGGGTGTAAAAATATTTGCTGGTATTTCGGAAACTCGTTATTTCTTGGAAGCTTTGCAACCTCTTTCAATGAATGTGCTTTTCCACACTCTGTGCCTAGGGCTACTTGAATAGGAAACAAACCATAGAGACAAAACTGAGAACTACTTTATTTTGTCAAGTTTCAAGGAGCGACTACAAACCATGTTGGATTTAGAGTTCCAAATTCATCTATCTATATAAGAAAGAACAGAGTGAAACCTACATATAAAAACTGCTACTGTATTCGAACGCATCAACCTAGAAGAACAAAATTTGGTGAGCCAAGTGGGATTTGTGTCCTGATCATTACCACTACGTATAATCAAGATTGGGTGAAAAAATATTTGCTGGTGGTTCGGAAAAGCGTTATTTCTTAGAAGCTTGGAAACCCCTCTAAATGAAAGTGCTTTTCCACAGTCTGTGCCTAAGGCTACTTGAAGGGGAAACAAACCATAGAGACAAAACAGATAACTTCTTTACTTTGTCAAGTTTCAAAGTGCTACTACAAACCATGTTGGATTTAGAGTTCCAAATTCATCTATCTATATAGGAGAGAACAGTGTGAAACCTAAAAATAAAAACTGCTACTGTAAACAAATGTTTCAACCTAGAAGAACAAAATTTGGTGAGCAAAGTGGGATTTGTGTACTTGTCATTACCACCACGTATCATCAAGATTGGGTGAAAAAATATGTGCTGGTATTTCAGAAACCCGTAATTTCTTGGAAGCTTGGCAACCCCTTTCACTGAAATTGCTTTTCCACAGTCTGTGCCTAGCGCTACTTGAAGAGGAAACAAACCATAGAGACAAATCTGAGAACTCCGATTTTTGTCATGTTTCAAAGAGCTACTACAAACCATGTTGGATTTAGAGTTCCAAATTCATCTATCTATATAGGAGAGAACAGAGGGAAACCTAAATATAAAAACTGCTACTGTAGACGAATGCTTCAACATAGAAGAACAAAATTTGTTGAGCCAAGTGGGATTTGTGTCCTGATCATTACCACCAAGTATCGTCAAGATTGGTTAAAAAAATATTTGCTGGTATTTCAGAAACTCGTATTTTCTTGGAAACTTGGCAACACCTTTCAATGAAAGTGCTTTTCCACAGACTCTGCTTATGGCTAATTGAAGAGGAAACCAACAATAGAGACAAAACTGAGAACTCCTTTTTTTTGTCAAGTTTCAAAGAGCTACTACAAACCATTTGAACTTAGAGTTCCAAATTCATCTATCTATATAGGAGAGAACAGAGGGAAACCTAAAAATAAAAACTGCTACTGTAAATGAACGCTTCAACCTAGAAGAAAAAAATTTGGTGAGCCAAGTGGGATTTGTGTACCGATCATTACCACAACGTATAATCAAGATTGGTTGAAAAAATATTTCCTGGTATTTCGGAAACTCGTAATTTCTTGGAAACTTGGCAACCCCTTTCAATGAAAGTGCTTTTCCACAGTCTCTGCTTAGGGCTACTTGAAGAGGAAACAAATCATAGAGACCAAACTGAGAACTCCTTTATTTTGCCAAGTTTCAAAGAGCTACTACAAACCATTTGAACTTAGAGTTCCAAATTCATCTATCTATATAGGAGAGAACAGAGGGAAAGCTACAAATATAAACTGCTACTGTAAACGAACGCTTCAACCTAGAAGAACAAAATTTGGTGAGCCAAGTGGGATTTGTGTACCGATCATTACCACAACGTATCATCAGGTTTGGGTGAAAAAATATTTGCTGGTATTTCGAAAACTCGTAAATTCTTGGAAACTTGGCAACCCCTTTCAATGAAAGTGCTTTTTCCCAGTCTCTGCTTAGGGGTACTTGAAGAGGAAACAAATCATAGAGACAAAACTGAGAACTTCTTTATTTTGTCACGTTTCAAAGAGCTACTAGAAACCATGTTGGATTTAGAGTTACAAATTCATCTATCTATATAGGATAGAACACAGTGAAACAAAAATATAAACTGCTACTGTAAACGAACGCTTCAAACTAGAAGAACAAAATTTGGTGAGCCAAGTGGGATTTGTGCACTTGTCATTAGCAGCACGTATCACCCAGATTGGTTGAGAAAATATTTCCTCGTATTTCGGAAACCCGAAATTTCGTGGAAGCTTGGCAACCCCTTTCAGTGAAAGTGCATTTCCACGGTCTCTGCTTATGGCTACTTGAAGAGGAAACAAACCATAGAGAAAAAACTGAGAACTACATTATTTTGTCAAGTTTCAAAGAGCTACTACAAAGCATGTTGGATTTAGAGTTCCAAATTCATCTATCTATGTAGAAGAGAACAGAGTGAAACCTAAATATAAAAACTGCTACTGTAGAAGAACGCTTCAACCTAGAAGACCAAAATTTGGTGAGCCAAGTGGGATTTGTGTACCGATCATTACCAAAACGTATCATCAAGATTGGGTGAAAAAATATTTGCTGGTATTCCGGAAACTCGTTATTTTTTAGAAGCTTGGCCACCCCTCTCAATGAAAGTGTTTTCCACAGTCTTTGCCTAGGGCTACTTGAAGAGGAAACAAACCATAGAGACAAAACTGAGAACTACTTTATTTTGTCAAGTTTCAAAGAGCTACTACAAACCATGTTGGATTTAGAGTTCCAAATTCATCTATCTATATAGGAGAGAACAGAGGGAAACCTAAAAATAAAAACTGCTACTGTAAATGAACGCTTCAACCTAGAAGAAAAAAATTTGGTGAGCCAAGTGGGATTTGTGTACCGATCATTACCACAACGTATCATCAAGATTGGGTGAAAAAATATTTGCTGGTATTTCGGAAACTCGTAATTTCTTGGAAACTTGGCAACGCCTTTCAATGAAAGTGCTTTTCCACAGTCTCTGCTTAGGGCTACTTGAAGAGGAAACAAATCATAGAGACAAAACTGAGAACTCCTTTATTTTGCCAAGTTTCAAAGAGCTACTACAAACCATTTGAACTTAGAGTTCCAAATTCATCTATCTATATAGGAGAGAACAGAGGGAAAGCTACAAATATAAACTGCTACTGTAAACGAACGCTTCAACCTAGAAGAACAAAATTTGGTGAGCCAAGTGGCATTTGTGTACCAATCATTACCACAACGTATCATCAAGTTTGGGTGAAAAAATATTTGCTGGTATTTCGGAAACTCGTAATTTCTTGGAAACTTGGCAACCCCTTTCAATGAAAGTGCTTTTCCCCAGTCTCTGCTTAGGGCTACTTGAAGAGGAAACAAATCATAGAGACAAAACTGAGAACTTCTTTATTTTGTCACGTTTCAAAGAGCTACTAGAAACCATGTTGGATTTAGAGTTACAAATTCATCTATCTATATAGGATAGAACACAGTGAAACAAAAATATAAACTGCTACTGTAAACGAACGCTTCAAACTAGAGGAACAAAATTTGGTGAGTCAAGTGGGATTTGTGTACTTGTAATTAGCAGCACGTATCACCCAGATTGGTTGAAAAAATATTTACTCGTATTTCGGAAACCCGTAATTTCGTGGAAGCTTGGCAACCCCTTTCAGTGAAAGTGCATTTCCACGGTCTCTGCTTATGGCTACTTGAAGAGGAAACAAACCATAGAGAAAAAACTGAGAACTACATTATTTTGTCAAGTTTCAAAGAGCTACTACAAAGCATGTTGGATTTAGAGTTCCAAATTCATCTATCTATGTAGAAGAGAACAGAGTGAAACCTAAATATAAAAACTGCTACTGTAGCCGAGCGCTTCAACCTAGAAGAACAAAATTTGGTGATCCAAGTGGGATTTGTGTACCGATCATTACCACAACGTATCATCAACATTGGGTGAAAAAATATTTGCTGGTATTTCGGAAACTCGTTATTTTTTAGAAGCTTGGCCACCCCTCTCAATGAAAGTGCATTTCCACAGTCTTTGCCTAGGGCTACTTGAAGAGGAAACAAACCATAGAGACAAAACTGAGAACTACTTTATTTTGTCAAGTTTCAAAGAGCTACTACAAACCATGTTGGATTTAGAGTTCCAAATTCAGCTATCTATATAGGAGAGAACAGAGGGAAACCTAAAAATAAAAACTGCTACTGTAAATGAACGCTTCAACCTAGAAGAACAAAATTTGGTGAGCCAAGTGGGATTTGTGTACCGATCATTACCACAACGTATCATCAAGATTGGGTGAAAAAATATTTGCTGGTATTTCGGAAACTAGTAATTTCTTGGAAACTTGGCAACCCCTTTCAATGAAAGTGCTTTTCCACAGTCTCTGCTTAGGGCTACTTGAAGAGGTAACAAATCATAGAGACAAAACTGAGAACTCTTTATTTTGCCAAGTTTCAAAGAGCTACTACAAACCATTTGGACTTAGAGTTCCAAATTCATCTATCTATATAGGAGAGAATAGAGGGAAACCTACAAATATAAACTGCTACTGTAAACGAACGCTTCAACCTAGAAAAACAAAATTTGGTCAGGCAAGTGGGATTTGTGTTTTGATCATTACCACCCGATATCATCAAGATTGGGTGTAAAAATATTTGCTGGTATTTCGGAAACTCGTTATTTCTTGGAAGCTTTGCAACCTCTTTCAATGAATGTGCTTTTCCACAGTCTGTGCCTAGGGCTACTTGAATAGCAAACAAACCATAGAGACAAAACTGAGAACTACTTTATTTTTTCAAGTTTCAAGGAGCGACTACAAACCATGTTGGACTTAGAGTTCCAAATTCATCTATCTATATAAGAAAGAACAGAGTGAAACCTACATATAAAAACTGCCACTGTATTCGAACGCTTCAACCTAGAAGAACAAAATTTGGTGAGCCAAGTGGGATTTGTGTCCTGATCATTACCACTACGTATAATCAAGATTGGGTGAAAAAATATTTGCTGGTGGTTCGGAAACACGTTATTTCTTAGAAGCTTGGAAACCCCTCTAAATGAAAGTGCTTTTCCACAGTCTGTGCCTAAGGCTACTTGAAGGGGAAACAAACCATAGAGACAAAACAGATAACTTCTTTACTTTGTCAAGTTTCAAAGTGCTACTACAAACCATGTTGGATTTAGAGTTCCAAATTCATCTATCTATATAGGAGAGAACAGTGTGAAACCTAAAAATAAAAACTGCTACTGTAAACAAATGTTTCAACCTAGAAGAACAAAATTTGGTGAGCAAAGTGGGATTTGTGTAGTTGTCATTACCACCACGTATCATCAAGATTGGGTGAAAAAATATGTGCTGGTATTTCAGAAACCCGTAATTTCTTGGAAGCTTGGCAACCCCTTTCACTGAAAGTGCTTTTCGACAGTCTGTGCCTAGGGCTACTTGAAGAGGAAAAAAACCATAGAGGCAAATCTGAGAACTCCGATTTTTGTCATGTTTCAAAGAGCTACTACAAACCATGTTGGATTTAGAGTTCCAAATTCATCTATCTATATAGGAGAGAACAGAGGGAAACCTAAATATAAAAACTGCTACTGTAGACGAATGCTTCAACATAGAAGAACAAAATTTGTTGAGCCAAGTGGGATTTGTGTCCTGATCATTACCAACAAGTTTCGTCAAGATTGGTTAAAAAAATATTTGCTGGTATTTCAGAAACTCGTATTTTCTTGGAAACTTGGCAACACCTTTCAATGAAAGTGCTTTTCCACAGACTCTGCTTATGGCTACTTGAAGAAAAAACCAACCATAGAGACAGAACTGAGAACTCCTTTTTTTTGTCAAGTTTCAAAGAGCTACTACAAACCATGTTGGATTTAGAGTTCCAAATTCATCTATCTATATAGGAGAGAACAGAGCGAAACCTAAATATAAAAACTGCTACTGTAGACGACCGCTTCAACCTAGAAGAACAGAATTTGGTGAGCCAAGTGGGATTTGTGTCCTGATCATTACCACCAAGTATCGTCAAGATTGGGTGAAAAAATATTTGCTGGTATTTCGGAAACTCGTTATTTCTTAGAAGCTTGGCAACCCCTCTCAATGAAAGTGCTTTTCCACAGTCTGTGCGTAGGGCTACTTGAAGAGGAAACAAAGCATAGAGACAAAACTGAGAACTCCTTTATTTTGCCAAGTTTCAAAGAGCTACTACAAACCATGTTGGATTTAGAGTTCCAAATTCATCTATCTATGTGGAAGAGAACAGAGTGAAACCTAAATATAAAAACTGCTACTGTAGACGAACGCTTCAACCTAGAAGAACAAAATTTGGTGAGCCAAGTGGGATTTGTGTACTTGTCATTACCACCACGTAATATCAAGATTGGGGGAAAAAATATTTGCTGGTATTTCGGAAACTCGTAATTTCTTGGAAGCTTGGCTACCCCTTTCAATGACAGTGCTATTCCACAGTCTGTCCCTAACGCTAATTGAAAAGGAAACAAACCATAGAGACAAATCTGAGAACTCCTTTATTTTGTCAAGTTTCAAAGAGCTACTACAAACCATGTTGGATTTAGAGTTCCAAATTCATCTATCTATGTGGAAGAGAACAGAGTGAAACCTAAATATAAAAACTGCTACTGTAGACGAACGCTTCAACCTAGAAGAACAGAATTTGGTGAGCCAAGTGGGGTTTGTGTACCGATCATTACCACCACGTATCATCAAGATTGGGTGAAAAAATATTTGCTGGTATTTCGCAAACTCGTAATTTCTTGGAAGCTTGGCAACCCCTTTCAATGAAAGTGCTTCTCCACAGTCCCTGCTTACGGCTACTTGAAGAGCAAACAAACCATAGAGACAAAACTGAGAACTACTTTTTTTTTTCTAGTTTCAAACACCTACAACAAACCATGTTGGATTTAGGGTTCCAATTTCATCTATCTATATAGGAGAGAACAGAGGGAAACCTAAATATAAAAACTGCTACTGTAGATGAACGCTTCAACCTAGAAGAACAAAATTTGGTGAGCCAAGTGGGATTTGTGTACTTGTCATTACCACCACGTATCATCAAGATTGGGTGAAAAAATATTTGCTGTTATTTCAGAAACTCGTTTTTCTTAGAAGCTTTGGCAACCCCTCTCAATGAAAGTGCTTTTCACAGTCTGTGCCTAGGGCTACTTGAGGAGGGAAAAACCATAGAGACAAAACTGAGAACTCCTTCATTTTGTCACGTTTCAAAGAGCTACTACAAACCATGTTGCATTTAGAGTTCCAAATTCATCTATCTACATAGCAGAGAACAGAGTGAAACCTAAAAATAAAAACTGCAACTGTAAACAAACGCTTAAACCTAGAAGAACAAAATTTGGTGAGCCAAGTACGATTTGTGTACCGATCATTACCACCACGTATCATCAAGATTGGGTGGAAAAAATATTAGCTGGTATTTCGAATGTCATTATTTCTTCGAAGATTGGCAACCCCTTTCAATGAAAGTGCTTTACACAGTCTCTGCTTAGGACTACTTGAAGAGGAATCAAATCATAGAGACAAAATTGAGAACTACTTTTTTTTGTCAAGTTTCAAAGAGCTACTACAAACCATGTTGGATTTAGGGTTCCAATTTCATCCATCTATATAGTAGAGAACAGAGTGAAACCAAAAATAAAAACAGCTACTTGAAACGAACTCTTCAACCTAGAAGAACAAAATTTGGTGAGCCATGTGGGATTTGTGTACTTGTCATTACCACCACGTATCATCCAGATTGGGTGAAAAAATATTTACTGGTATTTCGGAAACTCGTAATTTCTTGGTAGTTTGGCAACCCCTTTCGACGAAACTGCTTCTCCACAGTCTCTGCTTAGGGCTACTTGAAGAGGAAACAAACCATAGAGACAAAACCGAGAACTACTTTTTTTTTCTAGCTTCAAAGAGCTACTACAAACCATGTTGGATTTAGGGTTCCAATTTCATCCATCTATATAGGAGAGAACAGAGGGAAACCTAAATATAAAAACTGCTACTGTAGACGAACGCTTCAACCTGGTAGAACAAAATTTGGTGAGCCAAGTGGGATTTGTGTACTTGTCATTACCACCACGTATCATCCAGATTGGGTGAAAAAATATTTGCTGGTATTTCGGAAACTCGTTATTTCTTGAAGCTTGGCAACCCCTCTCAATGAAGTGCTTTCCACAGTCTGTGCCTAGGGCTACTTGAAGAGGAAACAAACCATAGAGACAAAACTAAGAACTCTTTATTTTGTCACGTTTCAAAGAGCTACTACAAACCATGTTGGATTTAGGGTCCAATTACATCTATCTATATATAAGAGAACAGAGTGTAACCTAATATAAAAACGACTATTGTAGACGAACGCTTCCAACCTGAAGAACAAAATTTGGTGAGCCAAGTATGATTTGTGTCCTGATAATTACCACCAAGTATCCTCAAGATTGGGTGAAAAAATATTTGCTGGTATTTTGTAAACTCGTTATTTCTTAGAAGCTTGGCAACCCCTCTCAATGAAAGTGCTTTCCACAGTCTATGCCTAGGGCTACTTGAAGAGGAAACAAACCATAGAAACAAAACTGAGAACTTCTTTATTTTGTCACGTTTCAAAGAGCTACTAGAAACCTTGTTGGATTTAGAGTTCCATATTCATCTATCTATATATGAGAGAACACAGTGAAAAAAAAATAAAAAATGCTACTGTAAAGAACGCTTCAACCTAGAAGAACAAAATTTGGTGAGCCAAGTGGGATTTGTGTCCTGATCATTACCACCACGTATCATCAAGATTGGGTGAAAAAATATTTGCCGGTATTTCGGAAACTCGTAATTCCTTTGAAGCTTGGCAACCCCTTTCAATGAAAGTGCTTTTCCACAGTCTCTGCTTAGGGCTACTTGAAGAGGAAAGAAATCATAGAGACAAAACTGAGAACTAATTTTTATGTCAAGTTTCAAAGAGCTACTACAACCATGTTGGATTTTGTGTTCCAAATACATCTATCTATATAGGAGAGAACAGAGTGAAACCTAAAAATAAAAACTGCTATTGTAAATGAATGCTTCAAACTAGAAGAACAAAATTTGTTGAGGCAAGTGGGATTTGTGTACTAATCATTAGCACCAAGTATCTTCAAGATTGGGTGGAAAAATATTAGATGGTATTTCGGAAACTCGTTATTTCTTAGAAGCTAAGCAACACCTTTCAATGAAAGTGCTTTTCCACAGTCTGTGCCTAGTGCTACTTGAAGGGGAAACAAACCATAGAGACAAAACAGAGAACTCCTTTATTTTGTCAAGTTTCAAAGAGCTACTACAAACCATGTTGGATTTACAGTTCCAAATTCATCTATCTATATAGGAGAGAACAGAGGAAAACCTGAAAATAAAAACCGCTACTGTAAACGAAGGCTTCAACCTAGAAGAACAAAATTTGGTGAGCCAAGTGGGATTTGTGTACCGATCATTACCACCACGTATCATCCAGATTTTGTGAAAAAATATTTGCTGGTATTTCGGAAACTCGTAATTTCTTGGAAGCTTGGCAACCCCTTTCAATGAAAGTGCTTTTCCACAGTCTCTGCTTAGGGCTACTTGAAGAGGAAACAAATCATAGAGACAAAACCGAGAACTACTACTTTTTTTCAAGTTTCAAAGAGCTACTACAAACCATGTTGGATTTAGAGTTCCAAATTCATCAATCTATATAGAAAAGAACAGAGTGGAACCTAAAAATATAAACCTGCTACTGTAAAGGATCGCTTCAACCTAGAAGAACATAATTTGGTGAGCCAGGTGGGATTTGTGTACTTGTCACTACCACCACGTATCATCCAGATTTTGTGAAAAAATATTTGCTGGTATTTCGGAAACTCGTAATTTCTTGGAAGATTGGCAACCCCTTTCAATGAAAGTGCTTTTCCACAGTCTCTGCTTAGGGCTACTTGAAGAGGAACTAACCATAGAGAGAAAACTGAGAACTACATTATTTTGTCAAGTTTCAAAGAACTACTACAAACCATGTTGGATTTAGTGTTTCAAATTCATCTATCTATATAGGAGAGAACAGAGGGAAACCTAAAAATAAAAACTGCTACTGTAAACGAACGCTTCAACTTAGAAGAAGAACAAAATTTGGTGAGCCAAGTGGGATTTATCTACCGATCATTACCACCACGTTCATCAAGATTGGGTGAAAAAATATTTGCTGGTATTTTGGAAACTCGTAATTCCTTTGAAGTTTGGCAACCCCTTTCAATGAAAGTCCTTTTCCACAGTCTCTGCTTAGGGCTACTTGAAGAGGAAACAAATCATAGAGACAAAACTGAGAAATAATTTTGATGTGAAGTTTCATAGAGCTACTACAAACCATGTTGGATTTAGTGTTCCAAATACATCTATCTATATAGGAGACAACAGAGTGAAATCTAAAATTAAAAACTGCTATTGTAAATGAACGCTTCAAACTAGAAGAACAAATTTGTTGAGCCAAGTGGGATTTGTGTACTGATCATTACCACCAAGTATCATCAAGATTGGGTGGAAAAATATTTGCTGGTATTTTGGAAACTTGTTATTTCTAAGAAGCTTGGCAACCCCTTTCAATGAAAGTGCTTTTCCCACAGTCTGTGCCTAGTGCTACTTGAAGAGGAAACAAACCATAGAGACAAAACAGAGAACTACTTTATTTTGTCAAGTTTCAAAGAGCTACTACAAACCATGTTGGATTTAGAGTTCCAAATTCATCTATCTATATAGGAGAGAGCAGAGTGAAACCTGAAAATAAAACTGCTATTGTAAACGAACGCTTCAACCTAGAAGAACAAAATTTGGTGAGCCAAGTGGGATTGGTGTACTTGACATTACCACCACATATCATCAAGATTGGGGGAAAAATATTTGCTGGTATTTTGGAAACTCGTTATTTCTTAGAAGCTTGCCAACCCCTCTCAATGAAAGTGCTTTTCCACAGTCTGTGCCTAGGGCTACGTGAAGGGGAAACAAACCATAGAGACAAAATTGAGAACTCCTTTATTTTGTCAAGTTTCAAAGAGCTACTACAAACCATGTTGGATTTAGAGTTCCAAATTCATCTATTTATATAAGAGAGAACAGAGTAAAATCTATATATATAAACTGCTACTGTAGACGAACGCTTCAACCTAGAAGAACACAATTTGGTGAGCCAATTGGATTTGTGTACTGATCATTACCACCACGTATCATCAAGATTGGGTGAAAAAATATTTGCTGGTATTTCGGAAACTCGTTATTTCTTAGAAGCTTGGCAACCCCTCTCAATGAAAGAGATTTTCCACAGTCTGTGCCTAGGGCTACTTGGAGAGGAAACAAAACATAGAGACAAAACTGAGAACTCCTTTATTTTGTCAAGTTTCAAAGAGATACTACAAACCATTTGGATTTAGAGTTCGAAATTCATCTATCTATATAGAAAACACAGTGAAACCTAAATATATAAACTGCTACTGTAGACGAACGCTTCAAACAAGAAGAACAAAATTTGGTGAGCCAAGTGGGATTTGTGTACTGATCATTATCACCAAGTATCATCAAGATTGGGTGAAAAAATATTTGCTGGTATTTTGAAAACTCGTTATTTCTTAGAAGCTTGGGAAAGCCTCTCAATGAAAGTGCTTTTCCACAGTCTGTGCCTAGGGCTACTTCAAGAGGAAACAAACCATAGATACAAAACTGAGAACTCCTTTACTTTGTCAAGTTTCAAAGAGCTACTACAAACCATGTTGGATTTAGTGTTCCAAATTCATCTATCTATATAGGAGAGCACAGAAGGAAACCTAAATATAAAAACTGCTACTGTAGATGAACGCTTCAACCTTGAAGAACAAAATTTGGTGAGCCAAGTGGGATTTGTGTACTAATCATTACCACCAAGTATCATCAAGATTAGGTGAAAAAATATGTGCTGGTATTTCGGAAATTGTAATTTCTTGGAAGCTTGGCAACCCCTCTCAATGAAAGTGCTTTTCCACTGTCTGTGCCTATGGCTACTTGAAGAGAAACAAACCATAGAGACAAAACTGAGAACTCCTTTATTTTGTCAAGTTTCAAAGAGCTACTACAAACCATGTTGGATTTAGAGTTCCAAATTCATCTATCTATATAGGAGAGAACAGAGTGAAACCTAAAAATAAAAACTGCTAGTGTAATCGAACGCTTCAACCTAGAAGAACAAAATTTGGTGAGTCAAGTGAGATTTGTGTACCGACAATTACCACCAAGTATCATCAAGATTGGGTGAAATAATATTTGCTGGTATTTCGCAAACTCGTAATTTCTTGGAAGCTTGGCAAACACTTCCAATGAAAGTGCTTTCCACAGTCTGTGCATAGGGCTACTTGAAGAGGAAACAAACCATAGAGACAAAACTGAGAACAGCTTTATTTTGTCAAGTTTCAAAAAGCTACTACAAACCATGTTGGATTTAGAGTTCCAAATTCATCTATTTATATAAGAGAGAGCAGAGTAAAATCAACATATATAAACTGCTACTGTAGACGAACGCTTCAACCTAGAAGAACACAATTTGGTGAGCCAAGTGGGATTTGTGTACTGTTCATTACCACCACGTATCATCAAGATTGGGTGAAAAAACATTTGCTGGTATTTCGGAATCTCGTAATGTCTTGGAAGCTTGGCAACCCCTTTCAGTGAAAGTGCTTCTCCACAGTCTGTGCCTAGGGCTACTTGAAGAGGAAACAAACCATAGAGACAAATCTGAGAACTTCTTTATTTTGTCAAGTTTCAAAGAGCTACTACAAACCATGTTGGATTTAGAGTTCCAAATTCATCTATTTATATAAGAGATAACGGAGGGAAACCTAAATATAAAAACTGCTACTTTAGGCCAACGCTTCAACCTAGAAGAACACAATTTGGTGAGCCAAGTGGGATTTGTGTACTTGTCAATACCACCACGTATCATCAAGATTGGGTGAATAAATATTTGCTGGTATTTCGGAAACTCGTAATTTCTTTGAAGCTTCGCAAACCCATTCAATGAAAGTGCATTTCCACAGTCTCTGCTTAGGGGTAGTTGAAGAGGAACAAACCATACAGAGAAAACTGAGAACTACTTTATTTTGTCAGTTTCAAAGAGCTACTACAAACCATGTTGGATTTAGAGTTCCAAATTCATCTATCTATATAGAAGAAAACAGAGTGAAACCTAAATATAAAAACGACTTCTGTAGACGAACACTTAAACCTAGAAGAACAGAATTTGGTGAGCCAAGTGGGATTTGTGTCCTGATCATTACCAACAACTATCATCAAGATTGGGTGTAAAAATATTTGGTGGTATTTCGAAACTCGTTATTTCTTGGAAGCTGGCAACCCCTTTCAATGAAATTGCTTTTCCACAAACTGTGCCTAGGGCTACTTGAAGAGTAAACACCATAGAGACAAATCTGAGAACTCCTTTATTTTGTCAAGTTTCAAAGAGCTACTACAAACCATGTTGGATTTAGAGTTCCAAATTCATCTATCTATGTAGAAGAGAACAGAGTGAAACCTAAATATAAAAACTGCTACTGTAGACGAACGCTTCAACCTAGAAAAACAAAATTTTGGTGAGCCAAGTGGGATTTGTGCACTTGTCATTACCACCACGTATCATCAAGATTGGGTGAAAAAATATTTGCTGGTATTTCGGAAAATCGTAATTTCTTGGAAGCTTGGCAACACCTTTCAATGAAAGTGCTTTTCCACAGTCTCTGCTTATTGCTACTTGAAGAGGAAACAAACCATAGAGACAAAAGTGAGAACTACTTTATTTTTTCAAGTTTCAAAGAGCTACTACAAACCATGTTGGATTTAGAGTTCCAAATTCATCTATCTATATAGGAGAGAACAGAGGAAACCTAAATATAAAAACTGCTACTGTAGATGAACGCTTCAACCAAGAAGAAGAGAATTTGGAAGGCAAGTGGGATTTGTGTCCTGATCATTACCACCAAGTATCATCAAGATTGGGTGAAAAAATATTTGCTGGCATTTCGGAACCTAGTTATTTCTTAGAAGCTTGGCAACCCCTCTCAATGAAAGTGCTTTTCCACAGTCTGTGCCTAGGTCTACTTGAAGAGGAAACAAACCATAGAGACAAAACTGAGAACTACTTTATTTTGTCAAGTTTTTGAGAGCTACTACAAACCATGTTGGATTTAGAGTTCCAAATTAATCTATCTATATAATAGGGAACAGAGGGAAACCTAAATATAAAAACTGCTACTATAGACGAACGCTTCAACCTAGAAGAACAAAATTTGGTGAGCCAAGTGGGATTTGAGTACTTGTCATTACCACCACGTATCATCAAGATTGGGGGAAAAAATATTTGCTGGTATTTCGGAAACTAGTAAATTCTTGGAAGCTTGGCTACACCTTTCAATGAAAGTGCTTTTCCAAAGTCTCTTCTTATGGCTACTTGAAGAGGAAACAAACCATAGAGACAAAACTGATAACTACTTTATTTTGTCAAGTTTCAAAGAGCTACTACAAATCATGTTGGATTTAGAGTTCCAAATTCATCTATCTATATGGAGAGAACAGAGGGAAACCTAAATATAAAAACGACTACTGTAGACGAACGCTTCAACCTAGAAGAACAAAATTTGATGAGCCAAGTGGGATTTGTGCACCGATCATTACCAACAACTATCCTCAAGATTGGGTGAAAAAATATTTGCTGGCATTTCGGAAACTTGTTATTTCTTAGAAGCTTGGCAACCCTGTCAATGAAAGTGCTTTTCCACAGTCTGTGCCTAGGGCTACTTGGAGAGAAAACAAACCATAGAGACAAAACTGAGAACTCCTTTATTTTCTCAAGTTTCAAAGAGCTACTACAAACCATGTTGGATTTAGAGTTCCAAATTCATCTATCTCTATAGGAGAGAACAGAGGGAAACCTAAATATAAAAACTGCTACTGTAGATGAACGCTTCAACCAAGAAGAAGAGAATTTGGAGAGCCATGTGGGATTTGTGTCCTGATCATTACCACCAAGTATCATCAAGATTGGGTGAAAAAATATTTGCTGGCATTTCGGAACCTAGTTATTTCTTAGAAGCTTGGCAACCCCTCTCAATGAAAGTGCTTTTCCACAGTCTGTGCCGAGGTCTACTTGAAGAGGAAACAAACCATAGAGACAAAACTGAGAACTACTTTATTTTGTCAAGTTTTTGAGAGCTACTACAAACCATGTTGGATTTAGAGTTCCAAATTAATCTATCTATATAATAGGGAACAGAGGGAAACCTAAATATAAAAACTGCTACTATAGACGAACGCTTCAACCTAGAAGAACAAAATTTGGTGAGCCAAGTGGGATTTGAGTACTTGTCATTACCACCACGTATCATCAAGATTGGGGGAAAAAATATTTGCTGGTATTTCGGAAACTAGTAAATTCTTGGAAGCTTGGCTACACCTTTCAATGAAAGTGGTTTTCCAAAGTCTCTTCTTATGGCTACTTGAAGAGGAAACAAACCATAGAGACAAAACTGATAACTACTTTATTTTGTCAAGTTTCAAAGAGCTACTACAAACCATGTTGGATTTAGAGTTACAAATTCATCTATCTATATAGGAGAGAACAGAGGGAAACCTAAATATAAAAACGACTACTGTAGACGAACGCTTCAACCTAGAAGAACAAAATTTGATGAGCCAAGTGGGATTTGTGCACCGATCATTACCAACAAGTATCCTCAAGATTGGGTGAAAAAATATTTGCTGGCATTTCGGAAACTAGTTATTTCTTAGAAGCTTGGCAACCCCTCTCAATGAAAGTGCTTTTCCACAGTCTGTGCCTAGGCTACTTGAATTGGAAACAAACCATAGAGACAAAACTGAGAACACCTTTATTTTGTCAAGTTTCAAAGAGCTACAACAAACCATGTTGGATTTAGTGTTCCAAATTCATCTATCTATATAGGAGAGAACAGAGGGAAACCTAAAAAACTGCTACTGTAAACGAACGGTTCAACCTAGAAGAACAAAATTTGGTGAGCCCAGTGGGATTTGTGTACTTGTCATTACCACCACGTATCATCAAGATTGGGTGAAAAAATAATTGCTGGTATTTCGGAAACTCGTAATGTCTTGGAAGCTTGGCAACCCCTTTCAATGAAAGTGCTTTTCCACATCTGTGCCTAGGGCTACTTGAAGAGGAAACAAACCATAGAGACAAATCTGAGAACTCCTTTATTTTGTCAAGTTTCAAAGAGCAACTAGAAACAATGTTGGATTTAGAGTTCCAAATTCATCTATTTATATAAGAGAGAACAGAGGGAAACCTAAATATAAAAACTGCTACTGTAGACGAACGCTTCAACCTAGAAGAACAGAATTTGGTGAGCCAAGTGGGATTTGTGTCCTGATCATTATCACCAAGTATCATCAAGATTGGGTGTAAAAATATTTGCTGGTATTTCGGAAACTCGTTATTTCTTGGAAGGTTGGCAACCCCTTTCAATGAAAGTGCTTTTCCACAGTCTGTGCTTAGGGCTACTTGAAGAGGAAACAAACCATAGAGACAAATCTGAGAACTCCTTTATTTTGTCTAGTTTCAAAGAGCTACTACAAACCATGTTGTATTTAGAGTTCCAAATTCATCTATCTATGTAGAAGAAAACAGAGTGAAACCTAAATATAAAAACTGCTACTATAGACGAACGCTTCAACCTAGAAGAACAAAATTTGGTGAGCCAAGTGGGATTTGAGTACTTGTCATTACCACCACGTATCATCAAGATTGGGGGAAAAAATATTTGCTGGTATTTCGGAAACTAGTAAATTCTTGGAAGCTTGGCTACACCTTTCAATGAAAGTGCTTTTCCACACTCTCTGCCTATGGCTACTTGAAGAGGAAACAAACCATAGAGACAAAACTGATAACTACTTTATTTTGTCAAGTTTCAAAGAGCTACTACAAACCATGTTGGATTTAGAGTTCCAAATTCAGCTATCTATATAGGAGAGAACAGAGGGAAACCTAAATATAAAAACGACTACTGTAGACGAACGCTTCAACCTAGAAGAACAAAATTTGATGAGCCAAGTGGGATTTGTGCACCGATCATTACCAACAAGTATCCTCAGGATTGGGTGAAAAAATATTTGCTGGCATTTTGGAAACTAGTTATTTCTTAGAAGCTTGGCAACCCCTCTCAATGAAAGTGCTTTTCCACAGTCTGTGCCTAGGCTACTTGAATTGGAAACAAACCATAGAGACAAAACTGAGAACACCTTTATTTTGTCAAGTTTCAAAGAGCTACAACAAACCATGTTGGATTTAGTGTTCCAAATTCATCTATCTATATAGGAGAGAACAGAGGGAAACCTAAAAAACTGCTACTGTAAACGAACGGTTCAACCTAGAAGAACAAAATTTGGTGAGCCCAGTGGGATTTGTGTACTTGTCATTACCACCACGTATCATCAAGATTGGGTGAAAAAATAATTGCTGGTATTTCGGAAACTCGTAATGTCTTGGAAGCTTGGCAACCCCTTTCAATGAAAGTGCTTTTCCACATCTGTGCCTAGGGCTACTTGAAGAGGAAACAAACCATAGAGACAAATCTGAGAACTCCTTTATTTTGTCAAGTTTCAAAGAGCAACTAGAAACAATGTTGGATTTAGAGTTCCAAATTCATCTATTTATATAAGAGAGAACAGAGGGAAACCTAAATATAAAAACTGCTACTGTAGACGAACGCTTCAACCTAGAAGAACAGAATTTGGTGAGCCAAGTGGGATTTGTGTCCTGATCATTATCACCAAGTATCATCAAGATTGGGTGTAAAAATATTTGCTGGTATTTCGGAAACTCGTTATTTCTTGGAAGGTTGGCAACCCCTTTCAATGAAAGTGCTTTTCCACAGTCTGTGCTTAGGGCTACTTGAAGAGGAAACAAACCATAGAGACAAATCTGAGAACTCCTTTATTTTGTCTAGTTTCAAAGAGCTACTACAAACCATGTTGTATTTAGAGTTCCAAATTCATCTATCTATGTAGAAGAAAACAGAGTGAAACCTAAATATAAAAACTGCTACTATAGACGAACGCTTCAACCTAGAAGAACAAAATTTGGTGAGCCAAGTGGGATTTGAGTACTTGTCATTACCACCACGTATCATCAAGATTGGGGGAAAAAATATTTGCTGGTATTTCGGAAACTAGTAAATTCTTGGAAGCTTGGCTACACCTTTCAATGAAAGTGCTTTTCCACACTCTCTGCCTATGGCTACTTGAAGAGGAAACAAACCATAGAGACAAAACTGATAACTACTTTATTTTGTCAAGTTTCAAAGAGCTACTACAAACCATGTTGGATTTAGAGTTCCAAATTCAGCTATCTATATAGGAGAGAACAGAGGGAAACCTAAATATAAAAACGACTACTGTAGACGAACGCTTCAACCTAGAAGAACAAAATTTGATGAGCCAAGTGGGATTTGTGCACCGATCATTACCAACAAGTATCCTCAGGATTGGGTGAAAAAATATTTGCTGGCATTTTGGAAACTAGTTATTTCTTAGAAGCTTGGCAACCCCTCTCAATGAAAGTGCTTTTCCACAGTCTGTGCCTAGGGCTACTTGAATTGGAAACAAACCATAGAGACAAAACTGAGAATTACTTTATTTTGTCAAGTTTCAAAGAGCTACTACAAACCAAGTTGGATTTAGAGTTCCAAATTCATCAGTCTATATAGGAGAGAACAGAGTGAAACCTAAATATAAAAACTGCTACTGTAGACGAATGCTTCAACCTAGAAGAACAAAATTTGGTGAGCCAAGTGGGATTTGTGTACTTGTCATTACCACCACGTATCATCAAGATTGGTGAAAAAATATTTGCTGGTATTTCGGAAAATCGTTATTTCTTGAAAGCTTGGCAACCCCTTTTAATGAAAGTGCTTTTCCACAGTCTCTGCTTATGGCTACTTGAAGAGAAACAAACCTTAGAGACAAAATTGATAACTACTTTTTTTTGTCAAGTTTCAAAGAGCTACTAAAAACCATGTTGGATTTAGAGTTCCAAGTTCATCTATCTATATCGGAGAGAACAGAGTGAAACCTAAAAATAAAAACTGCTACTGTAAACGAACGGTTCAACCTAGAAGAACAAAATTTGGTGAGCCAAGTGGGATTTGTGTACTTGTCATTACCACCACGTATCATCAAGATTGGGTGAATAAATATTTGCTGGTATTTCGGAAACTCGTAATTTCTTGGAAGCTTGGCAAACCTATTCAATGAAAGTGCATTTCCACAGTCTCTGCTTAGGGGTAGTTGAAGAGGAACAAACCATAGAGAGAAAACTGAGAACTACTTTATTTTGTCAGGTTCAAAGAGCTACTACAAAGCATGTTGGATTTAGAGTTCCAAATTCATCTATCTATATAGAAGAGAACAGAGTGAAACCTAAATATAAAAACGACTTCTGTAGACGAATACTTAAACCTAGAAGAACAGAATTTGGTGAGCCAAGTGGGATTTGTGACCTGATCATTACCACCAAGTATCATCAAGATTGGGTGTAAAAATATGTGGTGGTATTTTGGAAACTCGTTATTTCTTGGAAGCTGGCAACCCCTTTCAATGAAAGTGCTTTTCCACAGTCTCTGCTTATGGCTACTTGAAGAGGAAAAAAACCATAGAGACAAAACTGAAACTATTTTATTTTGTCAAGTTTCAAAGAGCTACTACAAATCATGTTGTATTTAGAGTTCCAAATTCATCTATCTATATAGGAGAGAACAGAGGAAAACCTTAATATAAAAATGACTACTGTAGACGAACGCTTCAACCTAGAAGAACAAAATTTGATGAGCCAGGTGGGATTTGTGCACCGATCATTACCACCAAGTATCCTCAAGATTGGGTGAAAAAATATTTGCTGGCATTTCGGAAACTAGTTATTTCTTAGAAGCTTGGCAACCCCTCTCAATGAAAGTGCTTTTCCACAGTCTGTGCCTAAGGCTACTTGAATTGGAAACAAACCATAGAGACAAAGCTGAGAACTACTTTATTTTGTGAAGTTTCAAAGAGCTACTACAAAACATGTTGGATTTAGAGTTCCAAATTCATCTATTTATATCGGAGAGAACAGAGGGAAACCTAAATATAAAAACTGCTACTGTAGACGAACGCTTAAACCTAGAAGAACAAAATTTGGTGAGCCAAGTGGGATTTGTGTACCGATCATTAGCACAATGTATCATCAAGATTGGGTGACAAAATATTTGCTGGTATTTCGGAAACTCGTAATTTCTTGGAAGCTTGGCAAACCCATTCAATGAAAGTGCATTTCCACAGTCTCTGCTTAGGGGTACTTGAAGAGGAACAAACCATAGAGAGAAAACTGAGAACTACTTTATTTTGTCAGTTTCAAAGAGCTACTACAAACCATGTTTTATTTAGAGTTCCAAATTCATCTATCTATATAGGAGAGAACAGAGGGAAACCTAAATATAAAAACGACTACTGTAGACGAACGCTTCAACCTAGAAGAACAAAATTTGATGAGCCAAGTGGGATTTGTGCACCGATCATTACCACCACGTATCATCAAGATTGGGTGAAAAAACATTGGCTGGTATTTCGGAAACTCGTAATGTCTTGGAAGCTTGGCAACCCCTTTCAGTGAAAGTGCTTCTCCACAGTCTGTGCCTAGGGCTACTTGAAGAGGAAACAAACCATAGAGACAAATCTGAGAACTTCTTTATTTTGTCAAGTTTCAAAGAGCTACTACAAACCATGTTGGATTTAGAGTTCCAAATTCATGTATCTATGTAGAAGAGAACAGAGTGAAACCTAAATATAAAAACTGCTACTGTAGGCCAACGCTTCAACCTAGAAGAACACAATTTGGTGAGCCAAGTGGGATTTGTGTACTTGTCAATACCACCACGTATCATCAAGATTGGGTGAATAAATATTTGCTGGTATTTCGGAAACTCGTAATTTCTTGGAAGCTTGGCAAACCCATTCAATGAAAGTGCATTTCCACAGTCTCTGCTTAGGGGTAGGTGAAGAGGAACAAACCATAGAGAGAAAACTGAGAACTACTTTTTTTTGTCAGTTTCAAAGAGCTACTACAAACCATATTGATTTTAGAGTTCCAAATTCATCTATCTATATAGAAGAGAACAGAGTGAAACCTAAATATAAAAACAACTTCTGTAGACGAACACTTAAACCTAGAAAAACAGAATTTGGTGAGCCAAATGGGATTTGTGTCCTGATCATTACCACCAAGTATCATCAAGATTGGGTGTAAAAATGTTTGGTGGTATTTTGGAAACTCGTTATTTCTTGGAAGCTGGCAACCCCTTTCAATGAAAGTGTTTTCAACAGTCTGTGCCTAGGGCTACTTGAAGAGGAAACAAACCATAGAGACAAATCTGAGAACTCTTTATTTTGTCTAGTTTCAAAGAGCTACTACAAACCATGTTGGATTTAGAGTTCCAAATTCATCTATCTATGTAGAAGAGAACAGAGTGAAACCTAAATATAAAAACTGCTACTGTAGACGAACGCTTCAACCTAGAAGAACAAAATTTGGTGAGCCAAGTGGGATTTGAGTACTTGTCATTACCACCACGTATCATCAAGATTGGGGGAAAAAATATTTGTTGGTATTTCGGAAACTAGTAAATTCTTGGAAGCTTGGCTACACCTTTCAATGAAAGTGCTTTTCCACAGTCTCTGCTTATGGCTACTTGAAGAGGAAACAAACCTTAGAGACAAAACTGAGAACTACTTTATTTTGTCAAGTTTCAAAGAGCTACTACAAATCATGTTGGATTTAGAGTTCCAAATTCATCTATCTATATAGGAGAGAACAGAGGGAAAACTGAATATAAAAACGACTACTGTAGACGAACGCTTCAACCTAGAAGAACAAAATTTGATGAGCCAAGTGGGATTTGTGCACCGATCATTACCACCAAGTATCCTCAAGGTTGGGTGAAAAAATATTTGCTGGCATTTCTGAAACTAGTTATTTCTTAGAAGCTTGGCCACCCCTCTCAATGAAAGTGCTTTTCCACAGTCTGTGACTAGGGCTACTTGAATTGGAAACAAACCATAGAGAGAAAACTGAGAACTACTTTATTTTGTCAGTTTCAAAGAGCTACTACAAACCATGTTGGATTTAGAGTTCCAAATTCATCTATCTATATAGAAGAGAACAGAGTGAAACCTAAATATAAAAACGACTTCTGTGGACGAACACTTAAACCTAGAAGAACAGAATTTGGTGAGCCAAGTGTGATTTGTGTCCTGATCAATACCACCAAGTATCATCAAGATTGGGTGTAAAATTAATTGCTTGTATTTCGGAAACTCGTAATGTTTTGGAAGCTTGGCAAACCCTTTCAATGAAAGTGCTTTTCCACAGTCTGTGCCTAGGGCTACTTGAAGAGGAAACAAACCATAGAGACAAAACTGACAACCCTTTATTTTGTCAAGTTTCAAAGAGCTACTACAAACCATGTTGGATATAGAGTTCCAAATTCATCTATCTATATAAGAGAGAACAGAGTGAAACCTAAAAATAAAAACAGCTACTGTAAACAAACGCTTCAACCTAGAAGAACAAAATTTGGTGAGCCAAGTGGGATTTGTGTACTTGTCATTACTACCACGTATCATCAAGATTGGGTGAAAAAATATTTGCTGGTATTTCCGAAAATCGTAATTTCTTGGAAGCTTGGCAACCCTTTTCAATGAAAGTGCATTTCCACAGTCTCTGCTTAGGAGTACTTAAAGAGGAACAAACCATAGAGAGAAAACTGAGAACTACTTTATTTTGTCAGTTTCAAGGAGCTTCTACAAACCATGTTGGATTTAGAGTTCCAAATTCATCTATCAACATAGAAGAGAAGAGAGAGAAAGCTAAATATAAAAACGACTTCTGTAGACGAACGCTTAAACCTAGAAGAACAGAATTTGGTGAGCCAAGTGGGATTTGTGTCCTGATCATTACCACCAAGTATCATCAAGATTGGGGGAAACAATATTTGCTGTTATTTCGGAAACTCGTTATTTCTTGGAAGCTTGGCAACCCCTCTCAATTAAAGTGCTTTTCCTCAGTCTGTGCCTAGGGCTACTTGAAGAGGAAGAAACCATAGAGAGAAAACTGAGAACTACTTTATTTTGTCATTTTCAAAGAGCTACTACAAACCTTGTTGGATTTAGAGATCCAAATTCATCTATCTCTATAGGAGAGAACAGAGTGAAACCTAAAAATTTAAACTGCTACTTTAAAAGAACGCTTCAACCTAGAAGAATAAAATTTGGTGAGCCATGTGGGATTTGTGTAGTTGTCATTACCACCATGTATCATCAAGATTGGGTGAAAAAATATTTGCTGGTATTTCAGAAACTTGTTTATTCTTAGAAGCTTGGCAACCCCTCTCAATGAAAGTGCTTTTCCAAAGTCTGTGCCTAGGGCTACTTGAAGAGGAAAAAAAACATAGATACAAAACTGAGAACTCGTTTATTTTGTCACGTTTCAAAGAGCTACTACAAACCATGTTGGATTTAGAGTTCCAAATTCATCTATCTATATCGGAGAGAACAGAGGGAAACCTACAAATATAAACTGCTACTGTAAACGAACGCTTCAACCTAGAAGAACAAAATCTGGTGAGTCAAGTGGGATTTGTGTACCGATCATTACCACCAGGTATCATCAAGATTGGTGAAAAATATTTGCTGGTATTTCGGAAAATCGTAATTTCTTGGAAGCTTGGCAACCCCTTTCATTGAAAGTGCTTTTCCACAGTCTGTGCCTGGGGCTACATTAAGAGGAAACAAACCATAGAGACAAAACTGAGAACTACTTTATTTTGTCAAGTTTCAAGGAGCGACTACAAACCATGTTAGATTTAGAGTTCCAAATTCATCTATCTATATAAGAGAGACAGAGTGAAACCTACATATAAAAACTGCTACTGTATTCAAACGCTTCAACATAGAAGAACAAAATTTGGTGAGCCAAGTGGGATTTGTGTCCTGATCATTACCACCACTTATCATCAATTGGGTGAAAAAATATTTGCTGGTGTTTCAGAAACTCCTTATTTCTTAGAAGCTTGGCAACCCCTCTCAATGAAAGTGCTTTTCCACAGTCTGGGCCTAAGGCTACTTGAAGAGGAAACAAACCATAGAGACAAAACAGAGAACTCCTTTATTTTGTCAAGTTTCAAAGAGCTACTACAAACCATGTTGGATTTAGAGTTCCAAATTCATCTATCTATATAGGAGAGAACAGAGTGAAACCTAAAAATAAAAACAGCTACTGTAAACGAACGCTTCAACCTAGAAGAACAAAATTTGGTGAGCCAAGTGGGATTTGTGTACTTGTCATTACCACCACGTATCATCAAGATTGGGTGAAAAAATATTTGCTGGTATTTCGGAAAATCGTAATTTCTTGGAAGCTTGGCAACCCGTTTCAATAAAAGTGCATTTCCACAGTCTCTGCTTAGGGGTACTTGAAGAGGAACAAACCATAGAGAGAAAACTGAGAACTACTTTATTTTGTCAGTTTCAAGGAGCTTCTACAAACCATGTTGGATTTAGAGTTCCAAATTCATCTATCAACATAGAATAGAACAGAGAGAAAGCTAAATATAAAAAGGACTTTTGTAGACGAACGCTTAAACCTAGAAGAACAGAATTTGGTGAGCCAAGTGGGATTTGTGTCCTGATCATTACCACCAAGTATCATCAAGATTGGGGGAAAAAATATTTGCTGTTATTTCGGAAACTCGTTATTTCTTGGAAGCTTGGCAACCCCTTTCATTGAAAGTTCTTTTCCACAGTCTGTGCCTAGGGCTACTTGAAGAGGAAGAAACCATAGAGAGAAAACTGAGAACTACTTTATTTTGTCAGTTTCAAAGAGCTACTACAAACCATGTTGGATTTAGAGTTCCAAATTCATCTATCTATATAGAAGAGAACAGAGTGAAACCTAAATATGAAAACGACTTCTGTAGACGAACGCTTCAACCTAGAAGAACAAAATTTGGTGAGCCTTGTGGGATTTGTGTACTGATCATTACCACCAAGTATCATCAAGATTGGGTGAAAAAATATTTGCTAGTATTTCGGAAACTCGTTATTTCTTAGAAGCTTTGCAACCCCTCTCAATGAAAGTGCTTTCCACAGTCTGTGCCTAGGGCTACTTGAAGAGGAAACAAACCATAGAGACAAAACTGAGAACTTCTTTATTTTGTCAAGTTTCAAAGAGCTACTAGAAACCATGTTGGATTTAGATTTCCAAATTCATCTATCTATATAGGAGAGAACAGAGTGAAACAAAAATAAAAACTGCTACTGTAATCGAAAGCTTCAACTTAGAAGAACAAAATTTGGTGAGCCAAGTGGGATTTGTGTACTTGTCATTAGCACCACGTATCATTCAGATTGGGTGAAAAATATTTGCTCGTATTTCGGAAACTCGTACGTTCTTGGAAGCTTGGCAACCCCTTTCAATGAAAGTGCTTTTCCACAGTCTCTGCATAGGGCTACTTGTAGAGGAAACAAACCATAGAGACAAAACTGAGAACTACTTTATTTTGTCATGTTTCAAAGAGCTTCCCTAAAGCATGTTGAATTTAGAGTTCCAAATTCATCTATCTATATAGGAGAAAACAGAGGGAAACCATAAAATAAAAACTACTACTGTAAACGAACGCTTCAACCTAGAAGAACAAAATTTGGTGAGCCAATTGGGATTTGTGTACCGATCATTACCACCACGTATCATCAAGATTGGGGAAAAAATATTTGCTGGTATTTCGGAAACTCGTAATTTCTTGGAAGCTTGGCAACCCCTTTCAATGAAAGTGCTTTTCCACAGTCTCTGCTTATGGCTACTTGAAGAGGAAACAAATCATAGAGACAAAACTGAGAACTACTTTTTTTTTGTCAAGTTTCAAAGAGCTACTACAAACCTTGTTGGATTTAGAGATCCAAATTCATCTATCTCTATAGGAGAGAACAGAGTGAAACCTAAAAATTAAAACTGCTACTTTAAAAGAACGCTTCAACCTAGAAGAATAAAATTTGGTGAGTCATGTGGGATTTGTGTAGTTGTCATTACCACCATGTATCATCAAGATTGGGTGAAAAAATATTTGCTTTTATTTCAGAATCTTGTTTATTCTTAGAAGCTTGGCAACCCCTCTCAATGAAAGTGCTTTTCCAAAGTCTGTGCCTAGGGCTACTTGAAGAGGAAAAAAAACATAGATACAAAACTGAGAACTCGTTTATTTTGTCACGTTTCAAAGAGCTACTACAAACCATGTTGGATTTAGAGTTCCAAATTCATCTATCTATATCGGAGAGAACAGAGGGAAACCTACAAATATAAACTGCTATTGTAAACGAACGCTTCAACCTAGAAGAACAAAATCTGGTGAGTCAAGTGGGATTTGTGTACCGATCATTACCACCAGGTATCATCAAGATTGGGTGAAAAATATTTGCTGGTATTTCGGAAACTCGTAATTTCTTGGAAGCTTGGCAACCCCTTTCATTGAAAGTGCTTTTCCACAGTCTGTGCCTAGGGCTACTTTAAGAGGAAACAAACCATAGAGACAAAACTGAGAACTACTTTATTTTGTCAAGTTTCAAGGAGCGACTACAAACCATGTTAGATTTAGAGTTCCAAATTCATCTATCTATATAAGGGAGACAGAGTGAAACCTACATATAAAAACTGCTACTGTATTCGAACGCTTCAACATAGAAGAACAAAATTTGGTGAGCCAAATGGGATTTGTGTCCTGATCATTACCACCACTTATCATCAATTGGGTGAAAAAATATTTGCTGGTGTTTCAGAAACTCGTTATTTCTTAGAAGCTTGGCAACCCCTCTCAATGAAAGTGCTTTTCCACAGTCTGGGCCTAAGGCTACGTGAAGAGGAAAAAAACCATAGAGACAAAACAGAGAACTCCTTTATTTTGTCAAGTTTCTAAGAGCTACTACAAACCATGTTGGGTTTAGAGTTCCAAATTCATCTATCTATATAGGAGAGAACAGAGTGAAACTAAATATAAAATCTGCTACTGTAGACGAACGCTTAAAACTAGAAGAACACAATTTGCTGTGCCAAGTGGGATTTAAGTACTGATCATTACCACCAAGTATCATCAAGATTGGGTGAAAAAATATTTGCTGGTATTTCGGAAACTCGTTAGTTCTTAGAAGCTTGGCAAACCCTCTCAATGAAAGTGCTTTTCCACAGTCTGTGCCTAGGGCTAATTGAAGAGGAAACAAAGCATAGAGACAAAACTGAGAACTCCTTTCTTTTGTCAAGTTTCAAAGAGCTACTACAAACCATGTTGGATTTAGAGTTCCAAATTCATCTATCTATATAATAGAGAACAGAGTGAAACCTAAATATAAAAACTGCTACTGTAGACGAACGCTTAAACCTAGAAGAACAAAATTTGGTCCACCAAGTGGGATTTGTGTACTGATCATCACCACATTGTATCATCAAGATTGGCTGAAAAAATATTTGCTGGTATTTCGGAAACTCGTTTTTTCTTAGAAGCTTGGAAACCCCTCTCAATGAAAGTGCTTTTCCACAGTCTGTGCCTATGGCTACTTGAATAGGAAACATACCATAGAGACAAAACTGAGAACTACATTTTTGTCAATTTCAAAGAGCTACTACATCCATGTTGGATTTAGAGTTCCAAATTCATCTATCTATATAGGAGAGAACAGAGGGAAACCTAAATATAAAAAATGCTACTGTAGATGAACGCTTCAACCTAGAAGAAAACAATTTGCTGAGCCAAGTGGGATTTGTGTACTGATCATTACCACCAAGTATCATCAAGATTGGGTGGAAAAATATTTGCTGGTATTTCGGAAACTCGTAATTTTTAGAAGCTTGGCAACCCCTCTCAATGAAAGTGCTTTTCCACAGTCTGTGCCTAGGGCTACTTGAAGAGGAAACAAACCATAGAGACAAAACTGAGAACTACTATACTTTGTCAAGTTTCAATAAGCTACTACAAACCATGTTGGATTTAGAGTTCCAAATCCATCTATGTATATAGGAGAGAACAATGTGAAACCTAAAAATGAAACTGCTACTGTAAACGAACGCTTCAACCTAGAAGAACAAAATTTGCTGAGCCAAGTATGATTTGTGTACTTGTCATCACCATAACGTATCATCAACATTGGGTGAAAAAATATTTGCTGGTATTTCGGAAACTCGTTATTTCTTGGAAGCTTGGCAACCCCTCTCAATGAGAGTGCTTTTCCACAGTCTGTGCCTAGGGCTACATTAAGAGGAAACAAACCATAGAGACAAAACTGAGAACTCCTTTATTTTGTCAAGTTTCAAAGAGCTGCTACAAACCATGTTGGATTTAGAGTTCCAAATTCATATATATATATATATATATATATATATATATATATATATATATATATATATATATATATATAGGAGAGAACAGAGGGAAACCTAAATATAAAAACTGCTACTCTAGACGAACGCTTAAATCTAGAAGAACAAAATTTGGTGAGCCAAGTGGGATTTGTGTACTTGTCATTACCACCACGTATCATCAAGATTTTGTGAACAAATATTTGCCGGTATTTCGGAAACACGTAATTTCTTGGAAGCTTGGCAACCCCTATCAATGAAAGTGCTTGTCCAAAGTCTGTGCCTAGGTCTACTTGAAGAGGAAAAAAACCATAGAGACAAAACTGAGAACTCCTTTATTTTGTCAAGTTTCAAAGAGCTACTACAAACCATGTTGGATTTAGAGTTCCAAATTCATCTATCTATATAGGAGGGAACAGAGGGAAACCTAAATATAAAAATTGCAACTGTAAACAAACGCTTAAATCTAGAAGAACAAAATTTGGTGAGCCAACTACGATTTGTGTACCGTTCATTACCACCATGTATCATCAAGATTGGGTGAAAAAATATTTGCTAGTATTTCGGAAATTCGTAATTTCTTGGAAGTTTGGCAACCCCTTTCAATGAAAGTGCTTCTCCACAGTCTCTGCTTAGGGCTCCTTGAAGAGGAAACAAACCATAAAGACAAAACTGAGAACTACTTTTTTTTTCCTAGTTTCTAAGAGCTACTACAAACCATGTTGGATTTAGAGTAACAATTTCATCTATCTATATAGGAGAGAACAGAAGGAAACCTAAATATAAAAACTCCTACTGTAGACGAACGCTTCAACCTAGAAGAACAAAATTGGGTGAGCCAAGTAGGATTTGTGTACTGATCATTACCACCAAGTATCATCAAGATTGGGTGAAAAAATGTTTTCTGGTATTTCGGAACTCGTTATTTCTTAGAAGCTTGGAAACCCGTCTCAATGAAAGTGCTTTCCACAGTCTGTGCCTAGGGCTACTTGAAGAGGAAACAAACCATAGAGACAATACTCAGCACTACTTTATTTTGACAAGTTTCAAAGAGCTACTACAAACCATGTTGGATTTAGAGTTCCAAATTCATCTATCTATATAGGAGAGAACAGAGTGAAACAAAAATAAAAACTGCTACTGTAAATGAACAGTTCAACCTAGAAGAACAATATTTGGTGAGCCAAGTGGGATTTGGGTACTGATCATTTTCACCAAGTATCATCAAGATTGGGTGAAAAAATCTTTGGTGGTATTTCGGAAACTCTTAATTTCTTGGAAATTGGCAACCCCATTCAATGAAAGTGCTTTTCCACAGTCTGTGCCTAGGGCTACTTGAAGAGGAAACAAACCATAGAGACAAAACTGAGAACTACTTTTTTTTTTGTCAAGTTTCAAAGAGCTACTACAAACCATGTTGGATTTAGAGTTCCAAATTAATCTATCTATATAGGAGAGAACAGAGGGAAACCTAAATATAAAAAATGCTACTGTAGATGAACGCTTCAACCTAGACGAACACAATTTGCGGAGCCAAGTGGGATTTGTGTACTGATCATTACCAACAAGTATCATCAAGATTGGGTGAAAAAATATTTGCTGGTATTTCAGAAACTCGTAATTTTTTAGAAGCTTGGCAACCCCTCTCAATGAAAGTGCTTTTCCATAGTCTGTGCCTAGGGCTACTTGAAGAGGAAACAAACCATAGAGACAAAACTGAGAACTACTTTATTTTGTCAAGTTTCAAAGAGCTACTACAAACAATGTTGTATTTAGAGTTCCAAATTCATCTATGTATATAGGAGAGAACAATGTGAAACCTAAAAATAAAACTGCTACTGTAAACGAACGCTTCAACCTAGAAGAACAAAATTTGCTGAGCCAAGTGAGCTTTGTGTACTTGTCATTACCATAACGTATCATCAACATTGGGTGAAAAAATATTTGCCGGTATATCGGAAACTCGTTATTTCTTGGAAGCTTTCAACCCCTTTCAATGAGAGTGGTTTTCCACAGTCTGTGCCTAGGGCTACTTTAAGAGGAAACAAACCATAGAGACAAAACTGAGAACTACTTTATTTGTCAAGTTTCAAAGAGCTAGTAAAAACCATGTTGGATTTAGAGTTCCAAATTCATCTATATATATATATATATATATATATATATAGGAGAGAACAGAGGGAAACGTAAATATAAAAACTGCTACTGTAGACGAACGCTTAAATCTAGAAGAACAAAATTTGGTGAGCCAAGTGGGATTTGTGTACTGATCATTACCACCAAGTATCATCAAGATAGGGTGAAAAAATATTTGCTGGTATTTCTGTAACTCGTTATTTCTTGGAAGCTTCCAAACCCCTTTCAATGAGAGTGCTTTTCCACAGTCTGTACCTAGGGCTACTTGAAGAGGAAACAAACCGTAGACACAAAATTGAGAACTCCTTTATTTTGTCAAGTTTCAAAGAGCTCCTACAAACCATGTTGGATTTAGAGTTCCAAATTCATCTATATATTGGAGAGAAAGGAGTGAAACCTAAATATAAAAAATGCTACTGTAGACGAACGCTTAAACCTAGAAGAACAAAATTTGGTGAGCCAAGTGGGATTTGTGTCCTGATCAATACCACCAAGTATCATCAACATTGGGTAAAAAAGTATTTGCTGGTATTTCGGAAACTTGTTATTTCTTAGAAGCTTGGCAACCCCTCTCAATGAAAGTGCTTTTCCACCATGTGTGCGTAGGTCTACTTGAAGAGGAAACAAACCATAGACAAAACTGAGAACTCCTTTATTTTGTCAAGTTTCAAAGAGCTACTGGAAACCATGTTGGATTTAGAGTTCCAAATTCATCTATCTATATGGAGAGAACAGTGTGAAACCTAAAATAAAAATAGCTACTATAAACGAACGCTTCAACCTAAAAGAACAAAATTTGGTGAGCCAAGTGGGATTTGTGTACTGATCATTACCACCAGGTATCATCAGATTGGGTGAAAAAATATTTGGTGGTATTTCGGAAACTCGTTATTTCTTAGAAGCTTGGCAAACCCTCTCAACCCTCTCAATGAAAGTGCTTTTCCACAGTCTGTGCCTAGGGCTAATTGAAGAGGAAACAAAGCATAGAGACAAAACTGAGAACTCCTTTCTTTTGTCAAGTTTAAAAGAGCTACTACAAACCATGTTGGATTTAGAGTTCCAAATTCATCTATCTATATAATAGAGAACAGAGTGAAACCTAAATATAAAATCTGCTACTGTAGACGAACGCTTAAACCTAGAAGAACAAAATTTGGTCAACCAAGTGGGATTTGTGTACTGATCATCACCACATTGTATCATCAAGATTGGCTGAAAAAATATTTGCTGGTATTTCGGAAACTCGTTTTTTCTTAGAAGCTTGGAAACCCCTCTCAATGAAAGTGCTTTTCCACAGTCTGTGCCTATGGCTACTTGAAGAGGAAACATACCATAGAGACAAAACTGAGAACTACATTTTTGTCAATTTCAAAGAGCTACTACATCCATGTTGGATTTAGAGTTCCAAATCCATCTATCTACATAGGAGATAACAGAGGGAAACCTAAATATAAAAAATGCTACTGTAGATGAACGCTTCAACCTAGAAGAACACAATTTGCTGAGCCAAGTGGGATTTGTGTACTGATCATTACCACCAAGTATCATCAAGATTGGGTGAAAAAATATTTTCTGGTATTTCGGAAACTCGTAATTTTTAGAAGCATGGCAACCCCTCTCAATGAAAGTGCTTTTCCACAGTCTGTGCCTAGGGCTACTTGAAGAGGAAACAAACCATAGAGACAAAACTGAGAACTACTTTACTTTGTCAAGTTTCAAAGAGCTACTACAAACCATGTTGGATTTAGAGTTCCAAATTCATCTATCTATATAGGAGGGAACAGAGGGAAACCTAAATATAAAAACTGCTAGTGTAGATGAACGCATCAACCTAGAAGAACAAAATTTGGTGAGCCAAGTGGGATTAGTGTACTGATCATTACCACCAAGTATCATCAAAATTGGGTGAAAAAATATTTGCTGGTATTTCAGAAACTCGTTTTTTCTTAGAAGCTTGGCAACCCCTCTCAATGAAATTGCTTTTCCACAGTCTGTGCGTAGGGCTACTTGAAGAGGAAACAAAGCATAGAGACAAAACAGAGAACTCCTTTATTTTGCCAAGTTTCAAAGGGCTACTAGAAACCCTGTTGGATTTAGAGTTCCAAATTCATCTATCTATATAGAAGAGAACAGAGTGAAACCTAAATATAAAAACTGCTACTGTAGACGAACACTTCAACCTAGAAAAACACAATTTGGTGAGCCAAGTAGGATTTGTGTACTTGTCAATACAACCACGTATCATCAAGATTGGGTGAAAAAATATTTGCTGGTATTTCGGAAACTCGTAATTTCATGGAAGCTTGGCAACACCTTTCAATGAAAGTGCTTTTCCACAATCTCTACTTATGGCTACTTGATGAGGAAACAAACCATAGAGACAAAACTGAGAACTACTATATTTTGTCATATTTCAAAGAGCTACTACAAATAATGTTGGATTTAGAGTTCCAAATTCATCTATCTATATAGGAGAGAACAGAGTGAAACCTAAATATAAAAACGGCTACTGTAGACGAACGCTTCAACCTAGAAGAACAAAATTTGGTGAGCAAAGTGGGATTGGTGTACTTGTCATTACCACAACGTATCATCAAGATTGGGTGAAAAAATATTTGCTGGTATTTCTGAAACTCGTTATTTCTTAGAAGCTTGGCAACCCCTCTCAATGAAAGTGCTTTTCCACAGTCTGTGCCTAGGACTACTTGAATGGGAAACAAACCATAGAGACAAAACTGAGAACTACTTTTTTTGTCAATTTTCAAAGAGGTACTACAAACCATGTTGGATTTAGAGTTCCAAATTCATCTATCTATATAGGAGAGAACAATGTGAAACCTAAAAATAAAAACTGCTACTGTAAAGGAACGCTTCAACCTAGAACAACAAAATTTGGTGAGCCAAGTGAGATTTGTGTACTTGTCATTACCACAACGTATCATGAACATTGGGTGAAAAAATAGTTGCTGGTATTTCGGAAACTCATAATTTCGTGGAAGCTTTGCAACCCCTTTCAATGAAAGTGCTTTCCAACAGTCTCTTCTTAGTGCTACTTGAAAAGGAAACAAATCATAGAGACAAAACTGAGAACTACTTTTTTTTTGTCAAGTTTCAAAGAGCTACTAGAAACCATGTTGGATTTAGAGTTCCAAATATACCTATCTATATAGGAGAGAACACAGTGAAACCTAAAATTAAAAACTGCTACTGTAAACGAACGCTTCAACCTAGAAGAACAAAATTTGGTGAGCCAAGTGGGATTTGTGTACTGATCATTACCACCAAGTATCGTCAAGATTGGGTGAAAAAATGTTTGCTGGTATTTCGGAAACTCGTTTTTTCTTAGAAGCTTGGAAACCCCTCTCAATGAAAGTGCTTTTCCACAGTCTGTGCCTAGGGCTACTTGAAGAGGAAACAAACCATAGAGACAAAACTGAGAACTCCTTTATTTTTTCAAGTTTCAAAGAGCTACTAGAAACCATGTTGGATTTAGAGTTCCAAATTCATCTATCTATATAGGAGAGAACAGAGTGAAACCTAAAAATATAAACTGCTACTGTAAACGAACGCTTCAACCTAGAAGAACAAAAATTGGTGAGTCAAGTGGGATTTCTGTACCGATCATTACCACAAAGTATCATCAAGATTGGGTGAAAAAATATTTGCTGGTATTTTGGAAACTCGTTATTTCCTCGAACCTTGGCAACCCCTTTCAATGAAAGGGATTTTCCACAGTCTCTACTTAGGGCTACTTGAAGAGAAAACAAATAATAGTGACAAAACTGAAAACTCCTTTATTGTGTAAGATTCAAAGAGCTACTACAAACCATGTTGGATTTAGAGTTCCAAATTCATCTATCTACATAGGAGAGAACAGAGTGAAACCTAAAAATATAAACTGCTACTGTAAACGAACGCTTCAACCTAGAAGAACAAAAATTGGTGAGTCAAGTGGGATTTCTGTACCGATCATTACCACAAAGTATCATCAAGATTGGGTGAAAAAATATTTGCTGGTATTTTGGAAACTCGTTATTTCCTCGAACCTTGGCAACCCCTTTCAATGAAAGGGATTTTCCACAGTCTCTGCTTAGGGCTACTTGAAGAGAAAACAAATAATAGTGACAAAACTGAAAACTCCTTTATTGTGTAAGATTCAAAGAGCTACTACAAACCATGTTGGATTTAGAGTTCCAAATTCATCTATCTATATAGGAGAGAACAGAGTGAAACCTAAAAATATAAACTGCTACTGTAAACGAACGCTTCAACCTAGAAGAACAAAAATTGGTGAGTCAAGTGGGATTTCTGTACCGATCATTACCACAAAGTATCATCAAGATTGGGTGAAAAAATATTTGCTGGTATTTTGGAAACTCGTTATTTCCTCGAACCTTGGTAACCCCTTTCAATGAAAGGGATTTTCCACAGTCTCTGCTTAGGGCTACTTGAAGAGAAAACAAATAATAGTGACAAAACTGAAAACTCCTTTATTGTGTAAGATTCAAAGAGCTACTACAAACCATGTTGGATTTAGAGTTCCAAATTCATCTATCTATATAGGAGAGAACAGAGTGAAACCTAAAAATAAAAACTGCTACTGTAAACGAATGCTTCAACCTAGAAGAACAAAATTTGGTGAGTCAAGTGGGATTGTATACCGATCATTACCACCAAGTATCATCCAGATTGGGTGAAAAAATATATGCGGGTATTTCGGAAACTCGTTATTTCTTGGAAGCTTGGCAACCCCTTTCAATGAAAGTGCTTTTCCACCGTCTGAACCTAGGGCTACTTAAGAGGAAACAAACCATAGAGACAATACTGAGAACTCCTTTATTTTGTCGAGTTTCAAAGAGCTACTACAAACCATGTTGGATTTAGAGGTCCAAATTCATCTATCTATATAGGAGAGTACAGAGGGAAACCTAAAAATATAAAATGCTACTGTAAACGAACGCTTCAACCTAGAAGAACAAAATTTGGTGAGCCAAGTGGGATTTGTGTACCGATCATTACCACCAAGTATCATCAAGAATGGGTGAAAAAATATTTGCTGGTATTTCGGAAACTCGTTATTTCTTGGAAGGTTGGCAACCCCTTTCAATGAAAGTGCTTTTCCACAGTCTGTGCCTAGGGCTACTTGAAGAGGAAACAAACCATAGAGACAATACTCAGCACTACTTTATTTTGACAAGTTTCAAAGAGCTACTACAAACCATGTTGGATTTAGAGTTCCAAATTCATCTATCTATATAGGAGAGAAGAAAGTGAAACCTAAAAATAAAAACTGCTACTGTAAACGAACGCTTCAACCGAGAAGAACAAAATTTGGTGAGCCAAGTGGGATTTGTGTACTGATCATTTTCACCAAGTATCATCAAGATTGGGTGAAAAACTGTTTGCTTGTATTTCGGAAACTCGTAATTTCTTGGAAGCTTGACAACCCCATTCAATGAAAGTGCTTTTCCACCATCTCTGCTTAGGGCTAATTGAAGAGGAAACAAATCATGAAGACAAAACTGAGAACTCCTTTATTTTGTCAAGTTTCAAAGAGCTACTACAAACCATGTTGGATTTAGAGTTCCAAATTCATCTATCTATATCGGAGAGAACAGAGGGAAACCTTAAAATATAAACTGCTACTGTAAACGAATGCTTCAAACTAGAAAAACAAAATTTGGTGAGTCAAGTGGGATTAGTGTACTGATCATTACCACCAAGTATCAGCAAGATTGGGTGAAAAAATATTTGCTGGTATTTCGGAAACTAGTTAATTCTTATAAGCTTGGCAACCCCTCTCAATGAAAGTGCTTTTCCACAGTCTGTGCCTAGGGCTACTTGAAGAGGAAACAAAGCATAGAGACAAAATTGAGAACTCTTTTATTTTGCTAAGTTTCAAAGAGCTACTACAAACCATGTTGGATTTAGAGTTCCAAATTCATCTATCTATGTAGAAGACAAAAGAGTGAAACCTAAATATAAAAACTGCTACTGTAGACGAACGCTTCAACCTAGAAGAACAAAATTTGGTGAGCCAAGTGGGATTGGTGTACTTGTCATTACCACCACGTATCATCAAGATTGGGTGAAAAAATATTTGCTGGTATTTCGGAAACTCTTAATTTCTTGGAAGCTTGGCAAAACCTTTCAATGAAAATGCTTTTCCACAGTCTCTGCTTATGTCTACTTGAAGAGAAAACAAACCATAGACAAAAAACTGAGAACTCCTTTATTTTGTCAAGTTTCAAAGAGCTACTACAAACCATGTTGTATTTAGAGTTCCAAATTCATCTATCTATATAGGAGAGAACAGAGGGAAACCTAAATATAAAAACTGCTACTGTAGACGAACGCTTCAACCTAGAAGAAGAAAATTTGGTGAGCGAAGTGGGATTTGTGTACTGATCATTACCACCAAGTATCATCAAGATTGGGTGAAAAAATATATGCTGGTATTTCGGAAACTCGTTATTTCTTGGATGCTTGGCAACCCCTCTCAATGAAAGTGCTTTTCCAGAGTCTGTGCCTAGGGCTACTTGAAAAAGAAGCAAAGCATAGAGACAAAACTGAGAACTATTTTATTGTGTCAAGTTTCAAAGAGCTACTACAAACCATGTTGGATTTAGTGTTCCAAATTCATCTATATATATAAGAGAGAACAGAGTGAAACCTAAATATAAAAACTGCTAGTGTAGACGAACGCTTAAACCTAGAAGAACATAATTTGGTGAGCCAAGAGGGATTAGGGTACTGATCATTACCACCAAGTATCATCAAGATTGGGTCAAAAAATATTTGCTGGTATTTCGGAAACTCGTTATTTCTTGGATGCTTGGCAACCCCTCTCAAAGAAAGAGTTTTTCCAGTGTCTGTGCCTAGGGCTACTTGAAAAAGAAACAAACCATAGAGACAAAACTGAGAACTATTATATTTTGTCAAGTTTCAAAGAGCTACTACAAACCATGTTGGATGTAGAGTTCCAAATTCATATATCTATATAAGAGAGAACAGAGTGAAACGTAAATATAAATACTGCTACTGTAGACGAAGGCTTCAACCTAGAAGAATAAAATTTGGTGAGCCAAGTGGGATTTGTGTACCGAACATTACCAGCAAGTATCATCAAGATTGGGTAAAAAAATATTTGCTGGTATTTCGGAAACTCGTTATTTCTCAGACGCTTGGCAACACCTCTCAATGAAAGTGCTTTTCCACAGTCTGTGACTAGGGCTACTTGAAGAGGAAGCAAACCATAGATACAAAACTGAGAACTTTTTTTTTTCCAAGTTTAAAAGAGCTACTACAAACCATGTTGGATTTAGAGTTCCAAATTCATCTATCTATATAGGAAAGAACAGAGGGAAACCTAAATATAAAAACTGCTACTGTAGACGAATGCTTCAACATAGAAGACCAAAATGTGGTGAGCCAAGTGGGATTTGTGTAATGATCATTACCACCAAGTATCATCAAGTTTGGGTGAAAAAATATTTGCTGGTATTTCGGAAAGTCGTTATTTCTTAGAAGCTTGGCAACCCGTCTCAATGAACGTGCTTTTCCACAGTCTGTGCCTAGGGCTACTTGAAGATCTAAAAACCCATAGAGACAAAACTGAGGACTCCTTTATTTTTTCAAGTTTCAAAGAGCTACTACAAACCATGTTGGATTTAGAGTTCCAAATTCATCTATCTATATAGAAGAGAACAGAGGGAAACCTAAAAATATAAACTGCTACTGTAAACGAACGCTTCATCCTAGAAGAACAAGATTTGGTGAGTCAAGTGGGATTTGCGTACTTGTCATTACCACTACGTATCATCATGATTGGGTGAAAAAGTATTTGCTGGTTTTTCGGAAACTCGTAATTTCTTGGAAGCTTGGCAATCCCTCTCAAAGAAAGTGCTTTTCCACAGTCTACACCTAGGGCTACTTGAAGAGGAAACAAACCATAGAAACAAAACTGAGAACTCCTTTATTTTGTCAAGTTTCAAAGAGCTACTACAAACCTTGTTTGATTTAGAGTTCCAAATTCATCTATCTATATAGGGGAGAACAGAGGGAAACCTAAAAATATAAACTGCTACTGTAAACGAACGATTCAACCTAGAAGAACAGAATTTGGTGAGCCAAGAGGGATTTGTGTACGGATCATTACCACCAAGTATCATCAAGATTGGGTGAAAAAATATATGCTGGTATTTCGGAAACTCGTTATTTCTTGGATGCTTGGCAACCCCTCTCAATGAAAGTGCTTTTCCAGAGTCTGTGCCTAGGGCTTCTTGAAAAAGAAGCAAAGCATAGAGACAAAACTGAGAACTATTTTATTGTGTCAAGTTTCAAAGAGCTACTACAAACCATGTTGGATTTAGTGTTCCAAATTCATCTATATATATAAGAGAGAACAGAGTGAAACCTAAATATAAAAACTGCTAATGTAGAGGAACGCTTCAACCTAGAAGAACAAAATTTGTTGAGCCAAGTGGGATATGTGTACTGATGATTACCACCAAGTAACATCAAGATTGGGTGAAAAAATATTTGCTGGTATTTCGGAAACTCGTTATTTCTTCGAAGCTTGGCAACCCCTTTCAATGAAAGGGCTTTTCCACAGTCTGTGCCTAGGGCTACTTGAAGAGGAAACAAACCATAGAGACAAAACTGAGATCTCCTTTATTTGTCAAGTTTCAAAGAGCTACTACAAACCATGTTGGATTTAGAGTTCCAAATTCATCTATCTATATTAGAGAGAATAGTGTAAAACCTAAATATAAAAACTGCTACTGTAGATGAACGCTTAAACCTAGAAGAACAAAATTTGTTGAGCCAAGTGCGATTAGTGGACTTATCATTACCACGAAGCATCATTAAGATTGGGTGAAAAAATATTTTTGATATTTCGGAAACACGTTATTTCGTAGAAGCTTGGCAACCCCTCCCAATAAAAGTGCTTTTCCACAGTCTGTGCATAGGGCTACTTGAAGAGGAAACAAACCATAGAGACAAAACTGAGAACTCCTTTATTTTGGGAAGTTTCAAAGAGCAACTACAAACCATGTTGGATTTAGAGTTCCAAATTCATCTATCTATATAGGAGAGAACAGAGTGAAACCAAAATATTAAACAGCTTATGTAGACGAACGCTTAAACCTAGAAAAACAAAATTTGGTGGGCCAAGTGGGATTTGTGTCCTGATAATTACCACCAAGTATCATCAAGATTGGGTGAAAAAATATTTGCTGGTATTTTGGAAACTCGTTAATTCTTAGAAGCTTTGCAACCCCTCTCAATGGAAATGCTTTTCCACAGTCTGTGCCTAGGGCTACTTAAAGAGGAAACAAACCATAGAGACAAAACTCAGATCTCCTTTATTTTGTCAAGTTTCAAAGAGCTACTACAAACCATGTTGGATTTACAGTCCCAAATTCATCTATCTATATAAGAAAGAACAGATTGAAACCTAAATATAAAAACTGCTACTGTAACAAATGGTTAAACCTAGAAGAACAAAATTTGTTGAGCCAAGTGCGATTTGTGGACTTATCATTACCACCAAGTATAATCAAGATTGGGTGAAAAAATATTTGCTGGTATTTCGGAAACACGTTATTTTGTAGAAGCTTGGCAACCCCTCCCAATGAAAGTGCTTTTCCACAGTCTGTGCCTAGAGCTACTTGAAGAGGAAACAAACCATAGAGACAAAACTGAGAACTCCTTTATTTTGTCAAGTTTCAAAGAGCTACTACAAACCATGTTGGATTTAGAGTTCCAAATTAATCTATCTATATAGGAGAGAACAGAGTGAAACCTAAAAATATAAACTGCTAATGTAAACGAATGCTTCAAACTAGAAGAACAAAATTTGGTGAGTCAAGTGGGATTAGTGTACTGATCATTACCACCAAGTATCAGCAAGATTGGGTGAAAAAATATTTGCTGGTATTTCGGAAACTAGTTAATTCTTATAAGCTTGGCAACCCCTCTCAATGAAAGTGCTTTTCCACAGTCTGTGCCTAGGGCTACTTGAAGAGGAAACAAAGCATGGAGACAAAATTGAGAACTCCTTTATTTTGCTAAGTTTCAAAGAGCTACTACAAACCATGTTGGATTTAGAGTTCGAAATTCATCTATCTATGTAGAAGACAAAAGAGTGAAACCTAAATATAAAAACTGCTACTGTAGACGAACGCTTCAACCTAGAAGAACAAAATTTGGTGAGCCAAGTGGGATTGGTGTACTTGTCATTACCACCACGTATCATCAAGATTGGGTGAAAAAATATTTGCTGGTATTTCGGAAACTCTTAATTTCTTGGAAGCTTGGCAAAACCTTTCAATGAAAATGCTTTTCCACAGTCTCTGCTTATGTCTACTTGAAGAGAAAACAAACCATAGACAAAAAACTGAGAACTCCTTTATTTTGTCAAGTTTCAAAGAGCTACTACAAACCATGTTGGATTTAGAGTTCCAAATTCATCTATCTATATAGGAGAGAACAGAGGGAAACCTAAATATAAAAACTGCTACTGTAGACGAACGCTTCAACCTAGAAGAAGAAAATTTGGTGAGCGAAGTGGGATTTGTGTACTGATCATTACCACCAAGTATCATCAAGATTGGGTGAAAAAATATATGCTGGTATTTCGGAAACTCGTTATTTCTTGGATGCTTGGCAACCCCTCTCAATGAAAGTGCTTTTCCAGAGTCTGTGCCTAGGGCTACTTGAAAAAGAAGCAAAGCATAGAGACAAAACTGAGAACTATTTTATTGTGTCAAGTTTCAAAGAGCTACTACAAACCATGTTGGATTTAGTGTTCCAAATTCATCTATATATATAAGAGAGAACAGAGTGAAACCTAAATATAAAAACTGCTAGTGTAGACGAACGCTTAAACCTAGAAGAACATAATTTGGTGAGCCAAGAGGGATTGGGGTACTGATCATTACCACCAAGTATCATCAAGATTGGGTCAAAAAATATTTGCTGGTATTTCGGAAACTCGTTATTTCTTGGATGCTTGGCAACCCCTCTCAAAGAAAGTGTTTTTCCAGTGTCTGTGCCTAGGGCTACTTGAAAAAGAAACAAACCATAGAGACAAAACTGAGAACTATTATATTTTGTCAAGTTTCAAAGAGCTACTACAAACCATGTTGGATGTAGAGTTCCAAATTCATATATCTATATAAGAGAGAACAGAGTGAAACGTAAATATAAATACTGCTACTGTAGATGAAGGCTTCAACCTAGAAGAATAAAATTTGGTGAGCCAAGTGGGATTTGTGTACCGAACATTACCAGCAAGTATCATCAAGATTGGGTAAAAAAATATTTGCTGGTATTTCGGAAACTCGTTATTTCTCAGACGCTTGGCAACACCTCTCAATGAAAGTGCTTTTCCACAGTCTGTGACTAGGGCTACTTGAAGAGGAAGCAAACCATAGAGACAAAACTGAGAACTTTTTTTTTTTCCAAGTTTAAAAGAGCTACTACAAACCATGTTGGATTTAGAGTTCCAAATTCATCTATCTATATAGGAAAGAACAGAGGGAAACCTAAATATAAAAACTGCTACTGTAGACGAATGCTTCAACATAGAAGACCAAAATGTGGTGAGCCAAGTGGGATTTGTGTAATGATCATTACCACCAAGTATCATCAAGTTTGGGTGAAAAAATATTTGCTGGTATTTCGGAAAGTCGTTATTTCTTAGAAGCTTGGCAACCCGTCTCAATGAACGTGCTTTTCCACAGTCTGTGCCTAGGGCTACTTGAAGATCTAAAAACCCATAGAGACAAAACTGAGGACTCCTTTATTTTTTCAAGTTTCAAAGAGCTACTACAAACCATGTTGGATTTAGAGTTCCAAATTCATCTATCTATATAGAAGAGAACAGAGGGAAACCTAAAAATATAAACTGCTACTGTAAACGAACGCTTCATCCTAGAAGAACAAGATTTGGTGAGTCAAGTGGGATTTGCGTACTTGTCATTACCACTACGTATCATCATGATTGGGTGAAAAAGTATTTGCTGGTTTTTCGGAAACTCGTAATTTCTTGGAAGCTTGGCAATCCCTCTCAAAGAAAGTGCTTTTCCACAGTCTACACCTAGGGCTACTTGAAGAGGAAACAAACCATAGAAACAAAACTGAGAACTCCTTTATTTTGTCAAGTTTCAAAGAGCTACTACAAACCTTGTTTGATTTAGAGTTCCAAATTCATCTATCTATATAGGGGAGAACAGAGGGAAACCTAAAAATATAAACTGCTACTGTAAACGAACGATTCAACCTAGAAGAACAGAATTTGGTGAGCCAAGAGGGATTTGTGTACGGATCATTACCACCAAGTATCATCAAGATTGGGTGAAAAAATATATGCTGGTATTTCGGAAACTCGTTATTTCTTGGATGCTTGGCAACCCCTCTCAATGAAAGTGCTTTTCCAGAGTCTGTGCCTAGGGCTTCTTGAAAAAGAAGCAAAGCATAGAGACAAAACTGAGAACTATTTTATTGTGTCAAGTTTCAAAGAGCTACTACAAACCATGTTGGATTTAGTGTTCCAAATTCATCTATATATATAAGAGAGAACAGAGTGAAACCTAAATATAAAAACTGCTACTGTAGAGGAACGCTTCAACCTAGAAGAACAAAATTTGTTGAGCCAAGTGGGATATGTGTACTGATGATTACCACCAAGTAACATCAAGATTGGGTGAAAAAATATTTGCTGGTATTTCGGAAACTCGTTATTTCTTCGAAGCTTGGCAACCCCTTTCAATGAAAGGGCTTTTCCACAGTCTGTGCCTAGGGCTACTTGAAGAGGAAACAAACCATAGAGACAAAACTGAGATCTCCTTTATTTGTCAAGTTTCAAAGAGCTACTACAAACCATGTTGGATTTAGAGTTCCAAATTCATCTATCTATATTAGAGAGAATAGTGTAAAACCTAAATATAAAAACTGCTACTGTAGATGAACGCTTAAACCTAGAAGAACAAAATTTGTTGAGCCAAGTGCGATTAGTGGACTTATCATTACCACGAAGCATCATTAAGATTGGGTGAAAAAATATTTTTGATATTTCGGAAACACGTTATTTCGTAGAAGCTTGGCAACCCCTCCCAATAAAAGTGCTTTTCCACAGTCTGTGCATAGGGCTACTTGAAGAGGAAACAAACCATAGAGACAAAACTGAGAACTCCTTTATTTTGGGAAGTTTCAAAGAGCTACTACAAACCATGTTGGATTTAGAGTTCCAAATTCATCTATCTATATAGGAGAGAACAGAGTGAAACCAAAATATTAAACAGCTTATGTAGACGAACGCTTAAACCTAGAAAAACAAAATTTGGTGGGCCAAGTGGGATTTGTGTCCTGATAATTACCACCAAGTATCATCAAGATTGGGTGAAAAAATATTTGCTGGTATTTTGGAAACTCGTTAATTCTTAGAAGCTTTGCAACCCCTCTCAATGGAAATGCTTTTCCACAGTCTGTGCCTAGGGCTACTTAAAGAGGAAACAAACCATAGAGACAAAACTCAGATCTCCTTTATTTTGTCAAGTTTCAAAGAGCTACTACAAACCATGTTGGATTTACAGTCCCAAATTCATCTATCTATATAAGAAAGAACAGATTGAAACCTAAATATAAAAACTGCTACTGTAACAAATGGTTAAACCTAGAAGAACAAAATTTGTTGAGCCAAGTGCGATTTGTGGACTTATCATTACCACCAAGTATAATCAAGATTGGGTGAAAAAATATTTGCTGGTATTTCGGAAACACGTTATTTTGTAGAAGCTTGGCAACCCCTCCCAATGAAAGTGCTTTTCCACAGTCTGTGCCTAGAGCTACTTGAAGAGGAAACAAACCATAGAGACAAAACTGAGAACTCCTTTATTTTGTCAAGTTTCAAAGAGCTACTACAAACCATGTTGGATTTAGAGTTCCAAATTAATCTATCTATATAGGAGAGAACAGAGTGAAACCTAAAAATATAAACTGCTAATGTAAACGAATGCTTCAAACTAGAAGAACAAAATTTGGTGAGTCAAGTGGGATTAGTGTACTGATCATTACCACCAAGTATCAGCAAGATTGGGTGAAAAAATATTTGCTGGTATTTCGGAAACTAGTTAATTCTTATAAGCTTGGCAACCCCTCTCAATGAAAGTGCTTTTCCACAGTCTGTGCCTAGGGCTACTTGAAGAGGAAACAAAGCATGGAGACAAAATTGAGAACTCCTTTATTTTGCTAAGTTTCAAAGAGCTACTACAAACCATGTTGGATTTAGAGTTCGAAATTCATCTATCTATGTAGAAGACAAAAGAGTGAAACCTAAATATAAAAACTGCTACTGTAGACGAACGCTTCAACCTAGAAGAACAAAATTTGGTGAGCCAAGTGGGATTGGTGTACTTGTCATTACCACCACGTATCATCAAGATTGGGTGAAAAAATATTTGCTGGTATTTCGGAAACTCTTAATTTCTTGGAAGCTTGGCAAAACCTTTCAATGAAAATGCTTTTCCACAGTCTCTGCTTATGTCTACTTGAAGAGAAAACAAACCATAGACAAAAAACTGAGAACTCCTTTATTTTGTCAAGTTTCAAAGAGCTACTACAAACCATGTTGGATTTAGAGTTCCAAATTCATCTATCTATATAGGAGAGAACAGAGGGAAACCTAAATATAAAAACTGCTACTGTAGACGAACGCTTCAACCTAGAAGAAGAAAATTTGGTGAGCGAAGTGGGATTTGTGTACTGATCATTACCACCAAGTATCATCAAGATTGGGTGAAAAAATATATGCTGGTATTTCGGAAACTCGTTATTTCTTGGATGCTTGGCAACCCCTCTCAATGAAAGTGCTTTTCCAGAGTCTGTGCCTAGGGCTACTTGAAAAAGAAGCAAAGCATAGAGACAAAACTGAGAACTATTTTATTGTGTCAAGTTTCAAAGAGCTACTACAAACCATGTTGGATTTAGTGTTCCAAATTCATCTATATATATAAGAGAGAACAGAGTGAAACCTAAATATAAAAACTGCTAGTGTAGACGAACGCTTAAACCTAGAAGAACATAATTTGGTGAGCCAAGAGGGATTGGGGTACTGATCATTACCACCAAGTATCATCAAGATTGGGTCAAAAAATATTTGCTGGTATTTCGGAAACTCGTTATTTCTTGGATGCTTGGCAACCCCTCTCAAAGAAAGTGTTTTTCCAGTGTCTGTGCCTAGGGCTACTTGAAAAAGAAACAAACCATAGAGACAAAACTGAGAACTATTATATTTTGTCAAGTTTCAAAGAGCTACTACAAACCATGTTGGATGTAGAGTTCCAAATTCATATATCTATATAAGAGAGAACAGAGTGAAACGTAAATATAAATACTGCTACTGTAGACGAAGGCTTCAACCTAGAAGAATAAAATTTGGTGAGCCAAGTGGGATTTGTGTACCGAACATTACCAGCAAGTATCATCAAGATTGGGTGAAAAAATATTTGCTGGTATTTCGGAAACTCGTTATTTCTCAGACGCTTGGCAACACCTCTCAATGAAAGTGCTTTTCCACAGTCTGTGACTAGGGCTACTTGAAGAGGAAGAAAACCATAGAGACAAAACTGAGAACTTTTTTTTTCCAAGTTTAAAAGAGCTACTACAAACCATGTTGGATTTAGAGTTCCAAATTCATCTATCTATATAGGAAAGAACAGAGGGAAACCTAAATATAAAAACTGCTACTGTAGACGAATGCTTCAACATAGAAGACCAAAATGTGGTGAGCCAAGTGGGATTTGTGTAATGATCATTACCACCAAGTATCATCAAGTTTGGGTGAAAAAATATTTGCTGGTATTTCGGAAAGTCGTTATTTCTTAGAAGCTTGGCAACCCGTCTCAATGAACGTGCTTTTCCACAGTCTGTGCCTAGGGCTACTTGAAGATCTAAAAACCCATAAAGACAAAACTGAGGACTCCTTTATTTTTTCAAGTTTCAAAGAGCTACTACAAACCATGTTGGATTTAGAGTTCCAAATTCATCTATCTATATAGAAGAGAACAGAGGAAAACCTAAAAATATAAACTGCTACTGTAAACGAACGCTTCATCCTAGAAGAACAAGATTTGGTGAGTCAAGTGGGATTTGCGTACTTGTCATTACCACTACGTATCATCATGATTGGGTGAAAAAGTATTTGCTGGTTTTTCGGAAACTCGTAATTTCTTGGAAGCTTGGCAATCCCTCTCAAAGAAAGTGCTTTTCCACAGTCTACACCTAGGGCTACTTGAAGAGGAAACAAACCATAGAAACAAAACTGAGAACTCCTTTATTTTGTCAAGTTTCAAAGAGCTACTACAAACCTTGTTTGATTTAGAGTTCCAAATTCATCTATCTATATAGGGGAGAACAGAGGGAAACCTAAAAATATAAACTGCTACTGTAAACGAACGATTCAACCTAGAAGAACAGAATTTGGTGAGCCAAGAGGGATTTGTGTACGGATCATTACCACCAAGTATCATCAAGATTGGGTGAAAAAATATATGCTGGTATTTCGGAAACTCGTTATTTCTTGGATGCTTGGCAACCCCTCTCAATGAAAGTGCTTTTCCAGAGTCTGTGCCTAGGGCTTCTTGAAAAAGAAGCAAAGCATAGAGACAAAACTGAGAACTATTTTATTGTGTCAAGTTTCAAAGAGCTACTACAAACCATGTTGGATTTAGTGTTCCAAATTCATCTATATATATAAGAGAGAACAGAGTGAAACCTAAATATAAAAACTGCTACTGTAGAGGAACGCTTCAACCTAGAAGAACAAAATTTGTTGAGCCAAGTGGGATATGTGTACTGATGATTACCACCAAGTAACATCAAGATTGGGTGAAAAAATATTTGCTGGTATTTCGGAAACTCGTTATTTCTTCGAAGCTTGGCAACCCCTTTCAATGAAAGGGCTTTTCCACAGTCTGTGCCTAGGGCTACTTGAAGAGGAAACAAACCATAGAGACAAAACTGAGATCTCCTTTATTTGTCAAGTTTCAAAGAGCTACTACAAACCATGTTGGATTTAGAGTTCCAAATTCATCTATCTATATTAGAGAGAACAGTGTAAAACCTAAATATAAAAACTGCTACTGTAGATGAACGCTTAAACCTAGAAGAACAAAATTTGTTGAGCCAAGTGCGATTAGTGGACTTATCATTACCAAGAAGCATCATTAAGATTGGGTGAAAAAATATTTTTGATATTTCGGAAACACGTTATTTCGTAGAAGCTTGGCAACCCCTCCCAATAAAAGTGCTTTTCCACAGTCTGTGCATAGGGCTACTTGAAGAGGAAACAAACCATAGAGACAAAACTGAGAACTCCTTTATTTTGGGAAGTTTCAAAGAGCTACTACAAACCATGTTGGATTTAGAGTTCCAAATTCATCTATCTATATAGGAGAGAACAGAGTGAAACCAAAATATTAAACAGCTTATGTAGACGAACGCTTAAACCTAGAAAAACAAAATTTGGTGGGCCAAATGGGATTTGTGTCCTGATAATTACCACCAAGTATCATCAAGATTGGGTGAAAAAATATTTGCTGGTATTTTGGAAACTCGTTAATTCTTAGAAGCTTTGCAACCCCTCTCAATGGAAATGCTTTTCCACAGTCTGTGCCTAGGGCTACTTAAAGAGGAAACAAACCATAGAGACAAAACTCAGATCTCCTTTATTTTGTCAAGTTTCAAAGAGCTACTACAAACCATGTTGGATTTACAGTCCCAAATTCATCTATCTATATAAGAAAGAACAGATTGAAACCTAAATATAAAATCTGCTACTGTAACAAATGGTTAAACCTAGAAGAACAAAATTTGTTGAGCCAAGTGCGATTTGTGGACTTATCATTACCACCAAGTATAATCAAGATTGGGTGAAAAAATATTTGCTGGTATTTCGGAAACACGTTATTTTGTAGAAGCTTGGCAACCCCTCCCAATGAAAGTGCTTTTCCACAGTCTGTGCCTAGAGCTACTTGAAGAGGAAACAAACCATAGAGACAAAACTGAGAACTCCTTTATTTTGTCAAGTTTCAAAGAGCTACTACAAACCATGTTGGATTTAGAGTTCCAAATTTATCTATCTATATAGGAGAGAACAGAGTGAAACCTAAAAATATAAACTGCTAATGTAAACGAACGCTTCAACCTAGAAGAACACAATTTGGTGAGCCAAGTGGGATTTGTGTACTGATCATTACCACCAAGTATCATCAAGATTGGGTGAAAAAATATTTGCTGGTATTTTGGAAACTCGTTATTTCTTAGAAGCTTGGCAACGCCTCTCAATGAAAATGCTTTTCCACAGTCTGTGCCTAGGGCTACTTGAAGAGGAAACAAACCATAGAGACAAAACTGAGAACTCCTATATTTTGTGAAGTTTCAAAGAGCTACTACAAACCATGTTGGATTTAGAATTCCAAATTCATCTATCTATATAGAAGAGAACAAAGTGAAACCTAGAAATAAAAACTGCTACTGTAAACGAACGCTTCAAACTAGAAGAAAAAATTTGGTGAGCCAAGTGGGATTTGTGTACCTGTCATTACCACCACGAATCATCCAGATTGGTTGAAAAAATATTTGCTGGTATTTCTGAAACTCATAATTTCTTGGAAGGTTTGCAACCCCTTTCAATATAAGTACTTTTCCAAAGTCTGTGCCTAGGGCTACTTGAAGAGGAAACAAACCATAAAGACAAAAATGAGAACTCCATTATTTTGTGAAGTTTCAAAGAGCTACTACAAACCATGTTGGATTTAGAGTTCCAAATTCATCTATCTATATAAGAGAGAACAGAGTGAAACCTACATATAAAACTGCTAATGTAGACGAACGCTTCAACCTAGAAGAACACAATTTGGTGAGCCAAGTGGGATTTGTGTACTGATCATTACCACAATGTATCATCAATATTGGGTGAAATAATATTTGCAGGTGTTTCGGAAACTTGTTATTTCTTAGAAGCTTGGCAACCCCTCTCAATGAAAGTGCTTTTCCACAGTCTGTGCGTAGGGCTACTTGAAGAGGAAACAAACCATAGAGACAAAACTGAGAACTCCTTTGTTTTGTCAAGTTTCAAAGAGCTACTACCAACCATGTTGGATTTAGAGTTCCAAATTCATCTATCTATATAGGAGAGAACAGAGTGAAACCTAAAAATAAAAACTGCTACTGTAAACGAACGCTTCAACCTAGAAGAACAAAATTTGGTGAGCAAAGTGGGATTTGTCTACTTGTCATTACCACCACGTATCATCAAGATTGGGTGAAAAAATACTTGCTGGCATTTCGGAAACACGTTATTTCTTAGAAGCTTGGCAACCCCTCTCAATTAAAGTGCTTTTCCTCAGTCTGTGCCTAGGGCTACTTGAAGAGGAAACAAACCATAGAGACAAAACTGAGAACTCCTTTATTTTGTCAAGTTTCAAAGAGCTACTACAAACCATGTTGGATTTAGAGTTCCAAATTCATCTATCTATGTAGGAGAGAACTGAGCGTATCCTAAAAATAAAAACTGCTACTGTAAACGAACGCTTCAACCTAGAAGAACAAAATTGGTGAGCCAAGTGGGATTTGTGTACTTGTCATTACCACCACGTATCATCAATATTGGGTGAAAAAATACTTGCTGCCATTTCGGAAACCTGTTATTTCTTAGAAGCTTCGGAACCCCTCTCAATTAAAGTGGTTTTCCACAGTCTGTGCCTACGGCTACTTGAAAAGGAAACAAACCATAGAGAAAAAACTGAGAACTACTTTTTTTTGAAAAGTTTCAAAGAGCTACTACAAACCATGTTGGATTTATAGTTCCAAATTTATCTATGTATAGGAGAAAACAGAGTGAAACCTAAATATAAAAACTGCTACTCTAAACGAACGGTTCAACCTAGAAGAACACAAATTGGTGAGCCAAGATGGATTTGTGTACTGATCATTACCACCACGTATCATCAAGATTGGGTGAAAAAATATTTGCTTGAATTTCGGAAACTCGTAATTTCTTGGAAGCTTGGCAACCCCTCTCATTTAAAGTGCTTTTTCACAGTCTGTGCCTAGGGCTACTTGAAGAGGAAACAAACAATAGAGACAAAACTGAGAACTAGTTTATATTGTCAAGTTTCAAAGAGCTACTACAAACCATGTTGGATTTAGAGTTCCAAAATCATCTATTTCTATAGGAGAGAACAAAGTGAAACCTAAAAATAAAAACTGCTACTGTAAACGAATGCTTCAACCTAGAAGAGCACAATTTAGTGAGCCAAGTGGGATTTGTGTACTGATCATTACCACCAAGTATCATCGAGTTTGGGTAAAAAAATATTTGCTGGTATTTCGGAAACTCGTTATATCTTAGAAGCTTGGCAAACCCACTCAATGAAAGTGCTTTTCCACAGTCTCTGCTTCGGGCTACTTGAAGAGGATACAAACCATAGAGACAAAACTGAGAACTAGTTTATATTGTCAAGTTTCAAAGAGCTACTACAAACCATGTTGGTTTTAGAGTTCCAAATTCATCTATCTATATAAGAGAGAACAGAGTGGAACCTACATATAAAAATTGCTACTGTAGACGAACGCTTCAACGTAGAAGAACACAATTTGGTGAGCCAAGTGGGATTTGTGTACTGATATTACCACCAAGTATCATCAAGATTAGGTGAGAAAATATTTGCTGGTATTTCGGAAAATTTTATTTCTTAGAAGCTTGGCAACCCCTCTAAATGAAAGTGCTTTTCCACAGTCTGTGCCTAGGGCTACTTGAAGAGGAAAGAAACCATTGAGAAAAAACTGAGAACTCCTTTATTTTGTCAAGTTTCAAAGAGCTACTACAAACCATGTTGGATTTAGAGTTCCAAAATCATCTATTTCTATAGGAGAGAACAAAGTGAAACCTAAAAATAAAAACTGCTACTGTAAACGAATGCTTCAACCTAGAAGAGCACAATTTGGTGAGCCAAGTGGGATTTGTGTACTGATCATTACCACCAAGTATCATCGAGATTGGGTGAAAAAATATTTGCTGGTATTTCGGAAACTCGTTATATCTTAGAAGCTTGGCAAACCCTTTAAATGAAAGTGCTTTTCCACAGTCTCTGCTTCGGGCTACTTGAAAAGGAAAGAAACTATAGAGACAAAACTGAGAACTAGTTTATATTGTCAAGTTTCAAAGAGCTACTACAAACCATGTTGGATTTAGAGTTCCAAATTCATCTATCTATATAGGAGAGAACAAAGGGAAACCTAAATATAAAAACTGCTACTCTAGACGAACATTTCAACGTAGAAGAACAAAATTTGGTGAGCCAAGTTGGATTTGTGTACTGATCATTACAACCACGTATCATCAAGATCAGTTGAAGAAATATTTGCTGATATTTCGGAAACTCGTAATTTCTTGGAAGCTTGGCAACCTCTTTCAATGAAAGTGCATTTCCACAGTCTCTGGATTGTGCTACTTGAAGAGAAAACAAATTATAGAGACAAACCTGAGAACTCCTTTATTTTGTCAAGTTTCAAAGAGCTAGTACAAAGCATGTTGGTATTAGAGTTCCAAATTCATCTATCTATATAGGAGAGAACAGAGGGAAACCTAAATGTAAAAACTGCAGTTGTAAACGAACGCTTCAACCTAGAAGAACAAAATTTGTTGAGCCAAGTGGGATTTGTGTACTGATCATTACCACCAAGTATCATCAAGATTGGGTGAAAAAATATTTGCTGGTATTTCGGAAAATCGTTATTTCTTAGAAGCTTGGCAACCCCTCTCAATCAAAGTGCTTTTCCACAGTCTGTGCCTAGGGCTACTTGAAGAGGAAACAAACCATAGAGACAAAACTGAGAACTCCTTTATTTTGTCAAGTTTCAAAGAGCTACTACAAACCATGTTGGATTTAGAGTTCCAAATTCATCTGTCTATATAATAGAAAACAGTGTGAAACCTACATATAATAACTGCTACTGTAGACGAACGCTTCAACCTAGAAGAACACAATTTGGTGAGCCAAGTGGGATTTGTGTACTGATCATTACCACCAAGAACCATCAAGATTGGGTGAACAAATATTTGCTGGTATTTCGGAAACTCATTATTTCTTAGAAGCTTGGCAACCCCTCTCAATGAAAGTGCTTTTCCACAGTCTGTACCCAGGGCTATTTGAAGAGGAAACAAACCATGGAGACAAAACTGAGAACTACTTTTTTTTGTCAAGTTTCAAAGAGCGACTACAAACCATGTTGGATTTAGAGTTCCAATTTCATCTATCTATATAGGAGAGAACAGAGGGAATCCTAAAAATAAAAACTGCTACTTTAAACGAACGCTTCAACCTAGAAGAACAAAATTTGGTGAGCCAAGTGGAATTTGTGTACATTTCATTACCACGTAGTATCACGAAGATTGGGTGAAAAAACACATGCTGGTATTTTGGAAACTCGTAATTTCTTGGAAGCTTGGCAACCCCTTTCAATGAAAATGCTTTTCCACAGTCTCTGCTTATGGCTACTTGAACAGGAAACAAATTATAGAGACAAACCTGAGAACTCCTTTATTTTGTCAAGTTTCAAAGAGCTAGTACAAACCATGTTGGTTTTAGAGTTCCAAATTCATCTGTCTACATAGGAGAGAACAGAGTGAATCCTAAACATAAAAACTGCTACTGTAGACGAACGCTTCAAACTAGAAGAACAAAATTTGGTGAGCCAAGTGGGATTTGTGTACTGATCATTATCACCAAGTATCATCAAGATTGGGTGAAAAAATATTTGCTGGTATTTCGGAAAATCGTTATTTCTTAAAAGCTTGTCAATCCCTCGCAATCAAAGTGCTTTTCCACAGTCTGTGCCTAGGGCTACTTGAAGAGGAAACAAACCATAGAGACAAAACTGAGAACTCCTTTATTTTGTCAAGTTTCAAAGAGCTACTACAAACCATGCTGGATTTAGAGTTCCAAATTCATCTATCTCTATAGGAGAGAACAGAGGGAAACCTAAAAATAAAAACTGCAGATGTAAACGAACGATTTAACCTAGAAGAACAAAATTTGGTGAGTCAAGTAGGATTTGTGTACCGATCATTACCACCACGTATCATCAAGATTGGGTGAAAAAATATTCGCTGGTATTTCGGAAACTCGTAATTTCTTGGAAGCTTGGCAACCCCTTTCAATGAAAGTGCTTTTCCACAGTCTCTGCTTAGGGCTAGTTGAAGAAGAAACAAATCATAGAGACAAAACTGAGAACTACTTATTTTTGTCAAGTTTCAAAGAGCGACTACAAACCATGTTGGATTTAGAGTTCCAAATTCATCTAACTATATAGGACAGAACAGAGGGAAACCTAAAAATAAAAACTGCTACTGTAAACGAACGCTTCAACCTAGAAGAACAAAATTTGGTGAGCCCTGTGGGATTTTTGTACCGATCATTAACAACATGTATCATTAAGATTGGGTGAAAAAATATTTGCTGGTATTTCGGAAACTCGTAATTTCTTGGAAGCTTGGCAACCTTTTTCAATGAAAGTGCATTTCCACAGTCTCTGCTTTGTGCTACGTGAAGAGAAAACAAACCATAGAGACAAAACAGAGAACTACTTTATTTTGTCATGTTTCAAAGAACTACTACAAACCGTGTTGAATTTAGAGTTCCAAATTCATCTATCTATATAGGAGAGAACAGAGGGAAACCTAAAAATAAAAACTGCTACTTTAAACGAACGCTTGAACCTAGAAGAACAAAATTTGGTGAGCCATGTGGGATTTGTGTACTTGTCATTACCACCACGTATCATCGAGATTGGGTGAAAAAATATTTGCTGGTATTTCGGAAACTCATAATATCTTGGATGTTTGGCAACCCCTTTCAATGAAAGTGCTTTTCCACAGTCTCTGCTTAGGGCTACTTGAAGAGGAAACAAATTATAGAGACATAACTGAGAACTCCTTTATCTTGTCAAGTTTCAAAGAGCTACTAAAATCCATATTGGATTTAGAGTTCCAAATTCATCTAACTATATAGAAGAGAACAGAGTGAAACCCAAATGTAAAAACTGCTACTGTAGATGAACGCTTCAACCTTGAAGAAGAAAATTTGGTGAGCCAAGTGGGATTGGTGTACTTATCATTACCACCAAGTATCATCAAGATTGGTTGAAAAAATATTTGCTGGTATTTGGAAACTCGTTATTTCTTAGAAGCTTGGAAACCCCTCTCAATGAAAGTGCTTTTCCACAGTCTGTGCCAACGGCTAATTGAAGAGGAAACAAACCATAGTGACAAAACTGAGAACTCCTTTATTTTGTCAAGTTTCAAAAAGCTACTACAAACCATGTTGGATTTAGAGTTCCAAAATCATCTATTTATATAGGAGAGAACAGAGTGAAACCTAAATATAAAAACTGCTACTGTAGACGAACGCTTAAACCTAGAAGAACTAAATTTGATGAGCCAAGTGGGATTGGTGTACTGATCATTACCACCAAGTATCATCAAGACTGGTTGAAAAAATATATGCTGGTATTTCAGAAACTCGTAATTTCTTGGAAGCTTGGCAACCCCTTTCAATGAAAGTGCTTTTCCACAGTCTCTGCTTAGGACTACTTGAAGAGAAAACAAAAAATAGAGACAAAACAGAGAACTACTACTTTTTTTCAAGTTTCAAAGAGCGACTACAAACCATGTTGGATTTAGAGTTCCAAATTCATCTATCTATATAGGAGAGAACAGAGGGAAACCTAAATACAAAAACGACTACTGTAGACGTACGCTTCAACCTAGAAGAACAAGATTTGGTGAGCCAAGTGGGATCTGTGTGCTGATCATTACCACCAGGTATCATCAAGATTGGGTAAAAAAATATTTGCTGGTATTTCGGAAACTCGTAATTTTTTGGAATTTTGGCAATCCCTTTAAATGAAAGTGCTTTTCCACAGCCTCTGCTTAGGCCTACTTGACGAGTAAACAAATTATAGAGACAAAACTGAGAACTCCTTTATCTTGTCAAGTTTCAAAGAGCTACTAAAATCCATGTTGGATTTAGAGTTCCAAATTCATCTAACTACATAGAAGAGAACAGAGTGAAACCCAAATATAAAAACTGCTACTGTAGATGAACGCTTCAACCTTGAATAAGAAAATTTGGTGAGCCAAGTGGGATTGGTATACTTATCATTACCACCAAGTATCATCAAGATTGGTTGAAAAAATATTTGCTGGTATTTGGAAACTCGTTATTTCTTAGAAGCTTGGCAACCCCTCTCAATGAAAGTGCTTTTCCACAGTCTGTGCCTAGGGCTAATTGAAGAGGAAACAAGCCTTAGAGACAAAACTGAGAACTCCTTTATTTTGTCAGGTTTCAAAGAGCTACTACAAACCATGTTGGATTTAGAGTTCCAAATTCATCTATCTATATAATTGAAAACAGAGTGAAACCTACATATAAAAACTGCTACTGTAGATGAACGCTTCAACCTAGAAGAACAAAATTTGGTTAGCCAAGTGGAATTTGTGTACTTGTCATTAACACCACGTATCATCAAGATTGGGTGAAAAAATATTTGCTGTTATCTCATAAACTCGTTATTTCTTAGAAGTTTGACACCCCTCTCAATGAAAGTGCTTATCCACAGTCTGTGCCTAGGGCTACTTGAAGAGGAAACAAACCATAGAGATAAAACTGAGAACTCCTTTATTATGTCAAGTTTCAAAGAGCTACTACAAACCATGTAGGATTTAGAGTTCCAAATTCATCCATTTATATAGGAGAGAACAGAGGGAAACCTAAATGTAAAAACTGGTACTGTAGACGAACGCTTAAACCTAGAAGAACAAAATTTGGTGAGCCAAGTGGGATTTGTGTACTGATCATTACCACCAAGTCTCATCAAGATTGGGTGAAAAAATATTTGCTGGTATTTCGGAAACTCGTAATTTCTTGGAAGCTTGGCAACCCCTTTCAATGAAAGTGCTTTTTCACAGTCTCTGCTTAGGGCTACTAGAAGAGGAAACAACCATAGAGACAAAACAGAGAACTACTTTATTTTGTCAAGTTTCAAAGTACTACTGCAATCCATGTTGGATTTAGAGTTCCAAATTCATCTATCTATATAGTAGAGAACAGAGTGAAACCTAAATATAAAAACTGCTACTGTAGACGAACGCTTAAATCTAGAAGAACAAAATTTGGTGAGCCAAGTGGGATTTGTGTACTCATCATTTCCACCAAGTATCATCCAGATTGGGTGAAAAAATATTTGCTGGTATTTCGGAATCTCATAATTTCTTAGAAGCTTGACAACCCCTCTCAATGAAAGTGCTTTTCCACAGTCTGTGCCTAGGGCTACTTGAAGAGGAAACAAACCATAGGGACAAAACTGAGAACTACTTTTTTTTGTCAAGTTTCAAAGAGCGACTACAAACCATGTTGGATTTAGAGTTCCAATTTCATCTATCTATATAGGAGAGAACAGAGGGAATCCTAAAAATAAAAACTGCTACTTTAAACGAACGCTTCAACCTAGAAGAACAAAATTTGGTGAGCCAAGTGGAATTTGTGTACATTTCATTACCACGTAGTATCACGAAGATTGGGTGAAAAAACACATGCTGGTATTTTGGAAACTCGTAATTTCTTGGAAGCTTGGCAACCCCTTTCAATGAAAATGCTTTTCCACAGTCTCTGCTTATGGCTACTTGAACAGGAAACAAATTATAGAGACAAACCTGAGAACTCCTTTATTTTGTCAAGTTTCAAAGAGCTAGTACAAACCATGTTGGTTTTAGAGTTCCAAATTCATCTGTCTACATAGGAGAGAACAGAGTGAATCCTAAACATAAAAACTGCTACTGTAGACGAACGCTTCAAACTAGAAGAACAAAATTTGGTGAGACAAGTGGGATTTGTGTACTGATCATTATCACCAAGTATCATCAAGATTGGGTGAAAAAATATTTGCTGGTATTTCGGAAAATCGTTATTTCTTAAAAGCTTGTCAATCCCTCGCAATCAAAGTGCTTTTCCACAGTCTGTGCCTAGGGCTACTTGAAGAGGAAACAAACCATAGAGACAAAACTGAGAACTCCTTTATTTTGTCAAGTTTCAAAGAGCTACTACAAACCATGCTGGATTTAGAGTTCCAAATTCATCTATCTCTATCGGAGAGAACAGAGGGAAACCTAAAAATAAAAACTGCAGATGTAAACGAACGATTTAACCTAGAAGAACAAAATTTGGTGAGTCAAGTAGGATTTGTGTACCGATCATTACCACCACGTATCATCAAGATTGGGTGAAAAAATATTCGCTGGTATTTCGGAAACTCGTAATTTCTTGGAAGCTTGGCAACCCCTTTCAATGAAAGTGCTTTTCCACAGTCTCTGCTTAGGGCTAGTTGAAGAAGAAACAAATCATAGAGACAAAACTGAGAACTACTTATTTTTGTCAAGTTTCAAAGAGCGACTACAAACCATGTTGGATTTAGAGTTCCAAATTCATCTAACTATATAGGACAGAACAGAGGGAAACCTAAAAATAAAAACTGCTACTGTAAACGAACGCTTCAACCTAGAAGAACAAAATTTGGTGAGCCCTGTGGGATTTTTGTACCGATCATTAACAACATGTATCATTAAGATTGGGTGAAAAAATATTTGCTGGTATTTCGGAAACTCGTAATTTCTTGGAAGCTTGGCAACCTTTTTCAATGAAAGTGCATTTCCACAGTCTCTGCTTTGTGCTACGTGAAGAGAAAACAAACCATAGAGACAAAACAGAGAACTACTTTATTTTGTCATGTTTCAAAGAACTACTACAAACCGTGTTGAATTTAGAGTTCCAAATTCATCTATCTATATAGGAGAGAACAGAGGGAAACCTAAAAATAAAAACTGCTACTTTAAACGAACGCTTGAACCTAGAAGAACAAAATTTGGTGAGCCATGTGGGATTTGTGTACTTGTCATTACCACCACGTATCATCAAGATTGGGTGAAAAAATATTTGCTGGTATTTCGGAAACTCATAATATCTTGGATGTTTGGCAACCCCTTTCAATGAAAGTGCTTTTCCACAGTCTCTGCTTAGGGCTACTTGAAGAGGAAACAAATTATAGAGACATAACTGAGAACTCCTTTATCTTGTCAAGTTTCAAAGAGCTACTAAAATCCATGTTGGATTTAGAGTTCCAAATTCATCTAACTATATAGAAGAGAACAGAGTGAAACCCAAATGTAAAAACTGCTACTGTAGATGAACGCTTCAACCTTGAAGAAGAAAATTTGGTGAGCCAAGTGGGATTGGTGTACTTATCATTACCACCAAGTATCATCAAGATTGGTTGAAAAAATATTTGCTGGTATTTGGAAACTCGTTATTTCTTAGAAGCTTGGAAACCCCTCTCAATGAAAGTGCTTTTCCACAGTCTGTGCCAAGGGCTAATTGAAGAGGAAACAAACCATAGTGACAAAACTGAGAACTCCTTTATTTTGTCAAGTTTCAAAAAGCTACTACAAACCATGTTGGATTTAGAGTTCCAAAATCATCTATTTATATAGGAGAGAACAGAGTGAAACCTAAATATAAAAACTGCTACTGTAGACGAACGCTTAAACCTAGAAGAACTAAATTTGATGAGCCAAGTGGGATTGGTGTACTGATCATTACCACCAAGTATCATCAAGACTGGTTGAAAAAATATATGCTGGTATTTCAGAAACTCGTAATTTCTTGGAAGCTTGGCAACCCCTTTCAATGAAAGTGCTTTTCCACAGTCTCTGCTTAGGACTACTTGAAGAGAAAACAAAAAATAGAGACAAAACAGAGAACTACTACTTTTTTTCAAGTTTCAAAGAGCGACTACAAACCATGTTGGATTTAGAGTTCCAAATTCATCTATCTATATAGGAGAGAACAGAGGGAAACCTAAATACAAAAACGACTACTGTAGACGTACGCTTCAACCTAGAAGAACAAGATTTGGTGAGCCAAGTGGGATCTGTGTGCTGATCATTACCACCAGGTATCATCAAGATTGGGTAAAAAAATATTTGCTGGTATTTCGGAAACTCGTAATTTTTTGGAATTTTGGCAATCCCTTTAAATGAAAGTGCTTTTCCACAGCCTCTGCTTAGGCCTACTTGACGAGTAAACAAATTATAGAGACAAAACTGAGAACTCCTTTATCTTGTCAAGTTTCAAAGAGCTACTAAAATCCATGTTGGATTTAGAGTTCCAAATTCATCTAACTACATAGAAGAGAACAGAGTGAAACCCAAATATAAAAACTGCTACTGTAGATGAACGCTTCAACCTTGAATAAGAAAATTTGGTGAGCCAAGTGGGATTGGTATACTTATCATTACCACCAAGTATCATCAAGATTGGTTGAAAAAATATTTGCTGGTATTTGGAAACTCGTTATTTCTTAGAAGCTTGGCAACCCCTCTCAATGAAAGTGCTTTTCCACAGTCTGTGCCTAGGGCTAATTGAAGAGGAAACAAGCCTTAGAGACAAAACTGAGAACTCCTTTATTTTGTCAGGTTTCAAAGAGCTACTACAAACCATGTTGGATTTAGAGTTCCAAATTCATCTATCTATATAATTGAAAACAGAGTGAAACCTACATATAAAAACTGCTACTGTAGATGAACGCTTCAACCTAGAAGAACAAAATTTGGTTAGCCAAGTGGAATTTGTGTACTTGTCATTAACACCACGTATCATCAAGATTGGGTGAAAAAATATTTGCTGTTATCTCATAAACTCGTTATTTCTTAGAAGTTTGACACCCCTCTCAATGAAAGTGCTTATCCACAGTCTGTGCCTAGGGCTACTTGAAGAGGAAACAAACCATAGAGATAAAACTGAGAACTCCTTTATTATGTCAAGTTTCAAAGAGCTACTACAAACCATGTAGGATTTAGAGTTCCAAATTCATCCATTTATATAGGAGAGAACAGAGTGAAACCTAAATATAAAAACTGGTACTGTAGACGAACGCTTAAACCTAGAAGAACAAAATTTGGTGAGCCAAGTGGGATTTGTGTACTGATCATTACCACCAAGTCTCATCAAGATTGGGTGAAAAAATATTTGCTGGTATTTCGGAAACTCGTAATTTCTTGGAAGCTTGGCAACCCCTTTCAATGAAAGTGCTTTTTCACAGTCTCTGCTTAGGGCTACTAGAAGAGGAAACAACCATAGAGACAAAACAGAGAACTACTTTATTTTGTCAAGTTTCAAAGAACTACTGCAATCCATGTTGGATTTAGAGTTCCAAATTCATCTATCTATATAGTAGAGAACAGAGTGAAACCTAAATATAAAAACTGCTACTGTAGACGAACGCTTAAATCTAGAAGAACAAAATTTGGTGAGCCAAGTGGGATTTGTGTACTCATCATTTCCA
>NW_027513989.1:0-49011 GCF_048772815.1 Callospermophilus lateralis
AGAAAACAGAGTGAAACCTAAAATTCAAACTGTTACTGGAAACGAACGCTTGAACCTAGAAGAGTGAAAGTTTTCCAGCCAAGTGGGCTTAGTGAACTGATCAATACCACCAAGTATCATCAAGATTTGGTGAAAAAATGTTTGCTGAGATTTCAGCAAAAGAGTAGTTTTTTGGAAGCTTGGCAACCCCTTTCAAACGAAAGTGTTCTTCGCCAGTCTCTGCATGGGGTACTTCAAGAGGAAACAAACCATAGAGATAGAACTTAGAACTACTTTATTTTGTCAAGTTTCAAGGCGCTAGCACAAACCGTGTTTGATTTAGAGTTTCAAACACATCTATCTATATAGCAGAAAACAGAGTGAAACCTAAAAATTCAAACTGTTACTGGAAACGAACGCTTGAACCTAGAAGAGTGAAAGTTGGGCAGCCAAGTGGGATTAGTGAACTGATCATTACCACCAAGTATCATCAAGATTTGGTGAAAAAATGTTTGCTGAGATTTCAGCAAACTAGTAGTTTTTTGGAAGCTTGGCAACCCCTTTCAAACGAAAGTGTTTTTCGCCAGTCTCTGCATGGGTACTTCAAGAGGAAAGAAACCATAGAGATAGAACTTAGAACTACTTCATTTGGTCAAGTTTCAAGGAGCTAGCACAAACCGTGTTTGATTTAGAATTCCAAACACAGCTATCTATGTTGGAGAAAACAGAGTGAAACCTAAAAATTCAAACAGTCTCTGGAAACGAAAGCTTCAACCTAGATGAATAAAATTTGGTCAGCCAAGTGGGCTTAGTGAACTGATCATTACCACCAAGTATCATCAAGTTTTGGTGAAAAAATGTTTGCTGAGATTTCAGCAAACTAGTAGTTTTTGGAAGCTTGGCAACCCCTTTCAAACGAAAGTGTTTTTCGCCAGTCTCTGCATGGGGTACTTCAAGAGGAAAAATCCATAGAGATAGAACTAACAACTACTTCATTTTGTCAAGTTTCAAGGAGCTACCACAAACCGTGTTTGATTTAGAGTTTCAAAGAAATCTATCTATATAGCAGAAAACAGAGTGAAAACTAAAATTTCAAAGTGTTACTGGAAACGAACGCTTGAACCTAGAAGAGTGAAAATTGGGCAGCCAAGTGGGCTTAGTGAACTGATCATTACCACCAAGTATCATCAAGATTTGGTGAAAAAATGTTTGCTGAGATTTCAGCAAACGAGTAGTTTTTTGGAAGCTTGGCAACCCCTTTCAAACGAAAGTGTTCTTCGCCAGTCTCTGCATGGGGTACTTCAAGAGGAAACAAACCATAGAGATAGAACTTAGAACTACTTCATTTTGTCAAGTTTCACGGAGCTAGCACAAACCGTGTTTGATTTAGAGTTTCAAACACATCTATCTATATAGCAGAAAACAGAGTGAAACCTAAAAATTCAAACTGTTACTGGAAACGAACGCTTGAACCTAGAAGAGTGAAAGTTTTCCAGCCAAGTGGGCTTAGTGAACTGATCATTACCACCAAGTATCATCAAGATTTGGTGAAAAAATGTTTGCTGAGATTTCAGCAAAAGAGTAGTTTTTTGGAAGCTTGGCAACCCCTTTCAAACGAAAGTGTTCTTCGCCAGTCTCTGCATGGGGTACTTCAAGAGGAAACAAACCATAGAGATAGAACTTAGAACTACTTTATTTTGTCAAGTTTCAAGGCGCTAGCACAAACCGTGTTTGATTTAGAGTTTCAAACACATCTATCTATATAGCAGAAAACAGAGTGAAACCTAAAATTCAAACTGTTACTGGAAACGAACGCTTGAACCTAGAAGAGTGAAAGTTGGGCAGCCAAGTGGGATTAGTGAACTGATCATTACCACCAAGTATCATCAAGATTTGGTGAAAAAATGTTTGCTGAGATTTCAGCAAACTAGTAGTTTTTTGGAAGCTTGGCAACCCCTTTCAAACGAAAGTGTTTTTCGCCAGTCTCTGCATGGGGTACTTCAAGAGGAAAGAAACCATAGAGATAGAACTTAGAACTACTTCATTTGGTCAAGTTTCAAGGAGCTAGCACAAACCGTGTTTGATTTAGAATTCCAAACACAGCTATCTATGTTGGAGAAAACAGAGTGAAACCTAAAAATTCAAACAGTCTCTGGAAACGAAAGCTTCAACCTAGATGAATAAAATTTGGTCAGCCAAGTGGGCTTAGTGAACTGATCATTACCACCAAGTATCATCAAGATTTGGTGAAAAAATGTTTGCTGAGATTTCAGCAAACGAGTAGTTTTTTGGAAGCTTGGCAACCCCTTTCAAACGAAAGTGTTCTTCGCCAGTCTCTGCATGGGGTACTTCAAGAGGAAACAAACCATAGAGATAGAACTTAGAACTACTTCATTTTGTCAAGTTTCACGGAGCTAGCACAAACCGTGTTTGATTTAGAGTTTCAAAGACATCTATCCATATAGCAGAAAACAGAGTGAAACCTAAAATTTCAAAGTGTTACTGGAAACGAACGCTTGAACCTAGAAGAGTAAAAACTGGGCAGCCAAGTGGGCTTAGTGAACTGATCATTACCACCAAGTATCATCAAGTTTTGGTGAAAAAATGTTTGCTGAGATTTCAGCAAACTAGTAGTTTTTTGGAAGCTTGGCAACCCCTTTCAAACGAAAGTGTTCTAGGCCAGTCTCTGCATGGGGTACTTCAAGAGGAAACAAACCATAGAGATAGAACTTAGAACTACTTCATTTTGTCAAGTTTCACGGAGCTAGCACAAACCGTGTTTGATTTAGAGTTTCAAAGACATCTATCTATATAGCAGAAAACAGAGTGAAACCTAAAATTTCAAAGTGTTACTGGAAACGAACGCTTGAACCTAGAAGAGTAAAAATTGGGCAGCCAATGGGCTTAGTGAACTGATCATTACCACCAAGTATCATCAAGTTTTGGTGAAAAAATGTTTGCTGAGATTTCAGCAAACGAGTAGTTTTTTGGAAGCTTGGCAACCCCTTTAAAACGAAAGTGTTTTTCGCCAGTCTCTGCATGGGGTACTTCAAGAGGAAACAAACCATAGAGATAAAACTTAGAACTACTTCATTTGGTCAAGTTTCAAGGAGCTAGCACAAACCGTGTTTGATTTAGAGTTTCAACACATCTATCTATATAGCAGAAAACAGAGTGAAACCTAAAAATTCAAAGTGTTACTGGAAACGAACGCTTGAACCTAGAAGAGTGAAAATTGGGCAGCCAAGTGGGCTTAGTGAACTGATCAATACCACCAAGTATCATCAAGATTTGGTGAAAAAATGTTTGCTGAGATTTCAGCAAAAGAGTAGTTTTTTGGAAGCTTGGCAACCCCTTTCAAACGAAAGTGTTCTTCGCCAATCTCTGCATGGGGTACTTCAAGAGGAAACAAACCATAGAGATAGAACTTAGAACTACTTCATTTTGTCAAGTTTCAAGGCGCTAGCACAAACCGTGTTTGATTTAGAGTTTCAAACACATCTATCTATATAGCAGAAAACAGAGTGAAACCTAAAAATGCAAACTGTTACTGGAAACGAACGCTTGAACCTAGAAGAGTGAAAGTTGGGCAGCCAAGTGGGATTAGTGAACTGATCATTACCACCAAGTATCATCAAGGTTTGGTGAAAAAATGTTTGCTGAGATTTCAGCAAACTAGTAGTTTTTTGGAAGCTTGGCAACCCCTTTCAAACGAAAGTGTTTTTCGCCAGTCTCTGCATGGGGTACTTCAAGAGGAAAGAAACCATAGAGATAGAACTTAGAACTACTTCATTTGGTCAAGTTTCAAGGAGCTAGCACAAACCGTGTTTGATTTAGAATTCCAAACACAGCTATCTATGTTTGAGAAAACAGAGTGAAACCTAAAAATTCAAACAGTCTCTGGAAACGAAAGCTTCAACCTAGATGAATAAAATTTGGTCAGCCAAGTGGGCTTAGTGAACTGATCATTACCACCAAGTATCATCAAGATTTGGTGAAAAAATGTTTGCTGAGATTTCAGCAAACTAGTAGTTTTTTGGAAGCTTGGCAACCCCTTTCAAACGAAAGTGTTTTTCGCCAGTCTCTGCATGGGGTACTTCAAGAGGAAAAAAACCATAGAGAAAGAACTAACAACTACTTCATTTTGTCAAGTTTCAAGGAGCTAGCACAAACCGTGTTTGATTTAGAGTTTCAAAGAAATCTATCTATATAGCAGAAAACAGAGTGAAACCTAAAATTTCAAAGTGTTACTGGAAACGAATGCTTGAACCTAGAAGAGTGAAAATTGGGCAGCCATGTGGGCTTAGTGAACTGATCATTACCACCAAGTATCATCAAGATTTGGTGAAAAAATGTTTGCTGAGATTTCAGCAAACGAGTAGTTTTTTGGAAGCTTGGCAACCCCTTTCAAACGAAAGTGTTCTTCGCCAGTCTCTGCATGGGGTACTTCAAGAGGAAAGAAACCATAGAGATAGAACTTAGAACTACTTCATTTTGTCAAGTTTCACGGAGCTAGCACAAACTGTGTTTGATTTAGAGTTTCAAAGACATCTATCTATATAGCAGAAAACAGAGTGAAACCTAAAATTTCAAAGTGTTGCTGGAAACGAACGCTTGAACCTAGAAGAGAAAAAATTGGGCAGCCAAGTGGGCTTAGTGAACTGATCATTACCACCAAGTATCATCAAGTTTTGGTGAAAAACTGCTTGCTGAGTTTTCAGCAAACGACTAGTTTTTTGGAAGCTTTCAACCCCTTTAAAACGAAAGTGTTTTTCGCCAGTCTCTGCATGGGGTACTTCAAGAGGAAACAAACCATAGAGATAAAACTTAGAACTACTTCATTTGGTCAAGTTTCAAGGAGCTAGCACAAACCGTGTTTGATTTAGAGTTTCAAACACATCTATCTATATAGCAGAAAACAGAGTGAAACCTAAAAATTCAAACTGTTACTGGAAACGAACGCTTGAACCTAGAAGAGTGAAAGTTGGGCAGACAAGTGGGATTAGTGAACTGATCATTACCACCAAGTATCATCAATTTTGGTGAAAAAATGCTTGCTGAGTTTTCAGCAAACGAGTAGTTTTTTGGAAGCTTGGCAACCCCTTTAAAACGAAAGTGTTTTCGACAGTCTCTGCATGGGGTACTTCAAGAGGAAAGAAACCATAGAGATAGAACTTAGAACTACTTCATTTGGTCAAGTTTCAAGGAGCTAGCACAAACCGTGTTTGATTTAGAATTCCAAACACAGCTATCTATGTTGGAGAAAACAGAGTGAAACCTAAAAATTCAAACAGTCTCTGGAAACGAAAGCTTCAACCTAGATGAATAAAATTTGGTCAGCCAAGTGGGCTTAGTGAACTGATCATTACCACCAAGTATCATCAAGATTTGGTGAAAAAATGTTTGCTGAGATTTCAGCAAACTAGTAGTTTTTTGGAAGCTTGGCAACCCCTTTCAAACGAAAGTGTTTTTCGCCAGTCTCTGCATGGGGTACTTCAAGAGGAAAAAAACCATAGAGATAGAACTAACAACTACTTCATTTTGTCAAGTTTCAAGGAGCTAGCACAAACCGTGTTTGATTTAGAGTTTCAAAGAAATCTATCTATATAGCAGAAAACAGAGTGAAACCTAAAATTTCAAAGTGTTACTGGAAACGAACGCTTGAACCTAGAAGAGTGAAAATTGGGCAGCCAAGTGGGCTTAGTGAACTGATCATTACCACCAAGTATAATCAAGATTTGGTGAAAAAATGTTTGCTGAGATTTCAGCAAACGAGTAGTTTTTTGGAAGCTTGGCAACCCCTTTCAAACGAAAGTGTTCTTCGCCAGTCTCTTCATGGGGTACTTCAAGAGGAAACAAACCATAGAGATAGAACTTAGAACTACTTCATTTTGTCAAGTTTCACGGAGCTAGCACAAACCGTGTTTGATTTAGAGTTTCAAAGACATCTATCTATATAGCAGAAAACAGAGTGAAACCTAAAAATTCAAACTGTTACTGGAAACGAACGCTTGAACCTAGAAGAGTGAAAGTTGGGCAGCCAAGTGGGATTAGTGAACTGATCATTACCACCAAGTATCATCAAGATTTGGTGAAAAAATGTTTGCTGAGATTTCAGCAAACTAGTAATTTCTTGGAAGCATGGCAACCCCTTTCAAACGAAAGTGTTTTTCGCCAGTCTCTGCATGGGGTACTTCAAAAGGAAACAAACCATAGAGATAGAACTTAGAACTACTTCATTTTGTCAAGTTTCAAGGAGCTAGCACAAACCGTGTTTGATTTAGAGTTTCAAACACATCTATCTATATAGCAGAAAACAGAGTGAAACCTAAAAATTCAAAGTGTTACTGGAAACGAACGCTTGAATCTAGAAGAGTGAAAATTGGGCAGCCAAGTGGGCTTAGTGAACTGATCATTACCACCAAGTATCATCAAGATTTGCTGAAAAAATGGTTGCTGAGATTTCAGCAAACGAGTAGTTTTTTGGTAGCTTGGCAACCCCTTTAAAACGAAAGTGTTTTCGACAGTCTCTGCATGGGGTACTTCAAGAGGAAACAAACCATAGAGATAAAACTTTGAACTACTTCATTTGGTCAAGTTTCAAGGAGCTAGCACAAACCGTGTTTGATTTAGAGTTTCAACACATCTATCTATATAGCAGAAAACAGAGTGAAACCTAAAAATTCAAAGTGTTACTGGAAACGAACGCTTGAACCTAGAAGAGTGAAAATTGGGCAGCCAAGTGGGCTTAGTGAACTGATCAATACCGCCAAGTATCATCCAGATTTGGTGAAAAAATGTTTGCTGATATTTCAGCAAACTAGTAGTTTTTTGGAAGCTTGGCAACCCCTTTCAAACGAAAGTGTTTTTCGCCAGTCTCTGCATGGGCTACTTCAAGAGGAAAGAAACCATAGAGATAGAACTTAGAACTACTTCATTTGGTCACGTTTCAAGGAGCTAGCACAAACCGTGTTTGAATTTAGAATTCCAAACACAGCTATCTATGTTGGAGAAAACAGAGTGAAACCTAAAAATTCAAACAGTCTCTGGAAACGAAAGCTTCAACCTAGATGAATAAAATTTGGTCAGCCAAGTGGGCTTAGTGAACTGATCATTACCACCAAGTATCATCAAGATTTGGTGAAAAAATGTTTGCTAAGATTTCAGCAAACTAGTAGTTTTTTGGAAGCTTGGCAACCCCTTTCAAACGAAAGTGTTCTTCGCCAGTCTCTGCATGGGGTACTTCAAGAGGAAACAAACCATAGAGATAGAACTTAGAACTACTTCATTTTGTCAAGTTTCACGGAGCTAGCACAAACCGTGTTTGATTTAGAGTTTCAAAGACATCTATCTATATAGCAGAAAACAGAGTGAAACCTAAAATTTCAAAGTGTTACTGGAAACGAACGCTTGAACCTAGAAGAGTAAAAATTGGGCAGCCAAGTGGGCTTAGTGAACTGATCATTACCACCAAGTATCATCAAGTTTTGGTGAAAAAATGTTTGCTGAGATTTCAGCAAACGAGTAGTTTTTTGGAAGCTTGGCAACCCCTTTAAAACGAAAGTGTTTTTCGCCAGTTTCTGCATGGGGTACTTCAAGAGGAAACAAACCATAGAGATAAAACTTAGAACTACTTCATTTGGTCAAGTTTCAAGGAGCTAGCACAAACCGTGTTTGATTTAGAGTTTCAACACATCTATCTATATAGCAGAAAACAGAGTGAAACCTAAAAATTCAAAGTGTTACTGGAAACGAACGCTTGAACCTAGAAGAGTGAAAATTGGGCAGCCAAGTGGGCTTAGTGAACTGATCAATACCACCAAGTATCATCAAGATTTGGTGAAAAAATGTTTGCTGAGATTTCAGCAAAAGAGTAGTTTTTTGGAAGCTTGGCAACCCCTTTCAAACGAAAGTGTTCTTCGCCAATCTCTGCATGGGGTACTTCAAGAGGAAACAAACCATAGAGATAGAACTTAGAACTACTTCATTTTGTCAAGTTTCAAGGCGCTAGCACAAACCGTGTTTGATTTAGAGTTTCAAACACATCTATCTATATAGCAGAAAACAGAGTGAAACCTAAAAATGCAAACTGTTACTGGAAACGAACGCTTGAACCTAGAAGAGTGAAAGTTGGGCAGCCAAGTGGGATTAGTGAACTGATCATTACCACCAAGTATCATCAAGATTTGGTGAAAAAATGTTTGCTGAGATTTCAGCAAACTAGTAGTTTTTTGGAAGCTTGGCAACCCCTTTCAAACGAAAGTGTTTTTCGCCAGTCTCTGCATGGGGTACTTCAAGAGGAAAGAAACCATAGAGATAGAACTTAGAACTACTTCATTTGGTCAAGTTTCAAGGAGCTAGCACAAACCGTGTTTGATTTAGAATTCCAAACACAGCTATCTATGTTGGAGAAAACAGAGTGAAACCTAAAAATTCAAACAGTCTCTGGAAACGAAAGCTTCAACCTAGATGAATAAAATTTGGTCAGCCAAGTGGGCTTAGTGAACTGATCATTACCACCAAGTATCATCAAGTTTTGGTGAAAAAATGTTTGCTGAGATTTCAGCAAACTAGTAGTTTTTGGAAGCTTGGCAACCCCTTTCAAACGAAAGTGTTTTTCGCCAGTCTCTGCATGGGGTACTTCAAGAGGAAAAATCCATAGAGATAGAACTAACAACTACTTCATTTTGTCAAGTTTCAAGGAGCTACCACAAACCGTGTTTGATTTAGAGTTTCAAAGAAATCTATCTATATAGCAGAAAACAGAGTGAAACCTAAAATTTCAAAGTGTTACTGGAAACGAACGCTTGAACCTAGAAGAGTGAAAATTGGGCAGCCAAGTGGGCTTAGTGAACTGATCATTACCACCAAGTATCATCAAGATTTGGTGAAAAAATGTTTGCTGAGATTTCAGCAAACGAGTAGTTTTTTGGAAGCTTGGCAACCCCTTTCAAACGAAAGTGTTCTTCGCCAGTCTCTGCATGGGGTACTTCAAGAGGAAACAAACCATAGAGATAGAACTTAGAACTACTTCATTTTGTCAAGTTTCACGGAGCTAGCACAAACCGTGTTTGATTTAGAGTTTCAAACACATCTATCTATATAGCAGAAAACAGAGTGAAACCTAAAAATTCAAACTGTTACTGGAAACGAACGCTTGAACCTAGAAGAGTGAAAGTTTTCCAGCCAAGTGGGCTTAGTGAACTGATCAATACCACCAAGTATCATCAAGATTTGGTGAAAAAATGTTTGCTGAGATTTCAGCAAAAGAGTAGTTTTTTGGAAGCTTGGCAACCCCTTTCAAACGAAAGTGTTCTTCGCCAGTCTCTGCATGGGGTACTTCAAGAGGAAACAAACCATAGAGATAGAACTTAGAACTACTTTATTTATGTCAAAGTTTCAAGGCGCTAGCACAAACCGTGTTTGATTTAGTTTCAAACACATCTATCTATATAGCAGAAAACAGAGTGAAACCTAAAAATTCAAACTGTTACTGGAAACGAACGCTTGAACCTAGAAGAGTGAAAGTTGGGCAGCCAAGTGGGATTAGTGAACTGATCATTACCACCAAGTATCATCAAGATTTGGTGAAAAAATGTTTGCTGAGATTTCAGCAAACTAGTAGTTTTTTGGAAGCTTGGCAACCCCTTTCAAACGAAAGTGTTTTTCGCCAGTCTCTGCATGGGGTACTTCAAGAGGAAAGAAACCATAGAGATAGAACTTAGAACTACTTCATTTGGTCAAGTTTCAAGGAGCTAGCACAAACCGTGTTTGATTTAGAATTCCAAACACAGCTATCTATGTTGGAGAAAACAGAGTGAAACCTAAAAATTCAAACAGTCTCTGGAAACGAAAGCTTCAACCTAGATGAATAAAATTTGGTCAGCCAAGTGGGCTTAGTGAACTGATCATTACCACCAAGTATCATCAAGTTTTGGTGAAAAAATGTTTGCTGAGATTTCAGCAAACTAGTAGTTTTTGGAAGCTTGGCAACCCCTTTCAAACGAAAGTGTTTTTCGCCAGTCTCTGCATGGGGTACTTCAAGAGGAAAAATCCATAGAGATAGAACTAACAACTACTTCATTTTGTCAAGTTTCAAGGAGCTACCACAAACCGTGTTTGATTTAGAGTTTCAAAGAAATCTATCTATATAGCAGAAAACAGAGTGAAACCTAAAATTTCAAAGTGTTACTGGAAACGAACGCTTGAACCTAGAAGAGTGAAAATTGGGCAGCCAAGTGGGCTTAGTGAACTGATCATTACCACCAAGTATCATCAAGATTTGGTGAAAAAATGTTTGCTGAGATTTCAGCAAACGAGTAGTTTTTTGGAAGCTTGGCAACCCCTTTCAAACGAAAGTGTTCTTCGCCAGTCTCTGCATGGGGTACTTCAAGAGGAAACAAACCATAGAGATAGAACTTAGAACTACTTCATTTTGTCAAGTTTCACGGAGCTAGCACAAACCGTGTTTGATTTAGAGTTTCAAACACATCTATCTATATAGCAGAAAACAGAGTGAAACCTAAAAATTCAAACTGTTACTGGAAACGAACGCTTGAACCTAGAAGAGTGAAAGTTTTCCAGCCAAGTGGGCTTAGTGAACTGATCAATACCACCAAGTATCATCAAGATTTGGTGAAAAAATGTTTGCTGAGATTTCAGCAAAAGAGTAGTTTTTTGGAAGCTTGGCAACCCCTTTCAAACGAAAGTGTTCTTCGCCAGTCTCTGCATGGGGTACTTCAAGAGGAAACAAACCATAGAGATAGAACTTAGAACTACTTTATTTTGTCAAGTTTCAAGGCGCTAGCACAAACCGTGTTTGATTTAGAGTTTCAAACACATCTATCTATATAGCAGAAAACAGAGTGAAACCTAAAAATTCAAACTGTTACTGGAAACGAACGCTTGAACCTAGAAGAGTGAAAGTTGGGCAGCCAAGTGGGATTAGTGAACTGATCATTACCACCAAGTATCATCAAGATTTGGTGAAAAAATGTTTGCTGAGATTTCAGCAAACTAGTAGTTTTTTGGAAGCTTGGCAACCCCTTTCAAACGAAAGTGTTTTTCGCCAGTCTCTGCATGGGGTACTTCAAGAGGAAAGAAACCATAGAGATAGAACTTAGAACTACTTCATTTGGTCAAGTTTCAAGGAGCTAGCACAAACCGTGTTTGATTTAGAATTCCAAACACAGCTATCTATGTTGGAGAAAACAGAGTGAAACCTAAAAATTCAAACAGTCTCTGGAAACGAAAGCTTCAACCTAGATGAATAAAATTTGGTCAGCCAAGTGGGCTTAGTGAACTGATCATTACCACCAAGTATCATCAAGTTTTGGTGAAAAAATGTTTGCTGAGATTTCAGCAAACTAGTAGTTTTTGGAAGCTTGGCAACCCCTTTCAAACGAAAGTGTTTTTCGCCAGTCTCTGCATGGGGTACTTCAAGAGGAAAAATCCATAGAGATAGAACTAACAACTACTTCATTTTGTCAAGTTTCAAGGAGCTACCACAAACCGTGTTTGATTTAGAGTTTCAAAGAAATCTATCTATATAGCAGAAAACAGAGTGAAAACTAAAATTTCAAAGTGTTACTGGAAACGAACGCTTGAACCTAGAAGAGTGAAAATTGGGCAGCCAAGTGGGCTTAGTGAACTGATCATTACCACCAAGTATCATCAAGATTTGGTGAAAAAATGTTTGCTGAGATTTCAGCAAACGAGTAGTTTTTTGGAAGCTTGGCAACCCCTTTCAAACGAAAGTGTTCTTCGCCAGTCTCTGCATGGGGTACTTCAAGAGGAAACAAACCATAGAGATAGAACTTAGAACTACTTCATTTTGTCAAGTTTCACGGAGCTAGCACAAACCGTGTTTGATTTAGAGTTTCAAACACATCTATCTATATAGCAGAAAACAGAGTGAAACCTAAAAATTCAAACTGTTACTGGAAACGAACGCTTGAACCTAGAAGAGTGAAAGTTTTCCAGCCAAGTGGGCTTAGTGAACTGATCATTACCACCAAGTATCATCAAGATTTGGTGAAAAAATGTTTGCTGAGATTTCAGCAAACTAGTAGTTTTTTGGAAGCTTGGCAACCCCTTTCAAACGAAAGTGTTTTTCGCCAGTCTCTGCATGGGGTACTTCAAGAGGAAAGAAACCATAGAGATAGAACTTAGAACTACTTCATTTGGTCAAGTTTCAAGGAGCTAGCACAAACCGTGTTTGATTTAGAATTCCAAACACAGCTATCTATGTTGGAGAAAACAGAGTGAAACCTAAAAATTCAAACAGTCTCTGGAAACGAAAGCTTCAACCTAGATGAATAAAATTTGGTCAGCCAAGTGGGCTTAGTGAACTGATCATTACCACCAAGTATCATCAAGATTTGGTGAAAAAATGTTTGCTGAGATTTCAGCAAACTAGTAGTTTTTTGGAAGCTTGGCAACCCCTTTCAAACGAAAGTGTTTTTCGCCAGTCTCTGCATGGGGTACTTCAAGAGGAAAAAAACCATAGAGAAAGAACTAACAACTACTTCATTTTGTCAAGTTTCAAGGAGCTAGCACAAACCGTGTTTGATTTAGAGTTTCAAAGAAATCTATCTATATAGCAGAAAACAGAGTGAAACCTAAAATTTCAAAGTGTTACTGGAAACGAACGCTTGAACCTAGAAGAGTGAAAATTGGGCAGCCAAGTGGGCTTAGTGAACTGATCATTACCACCAAGTATCATCAAGATTTGCTGAAAAAATGGTTGCTGAGATTTCAGCAAACGAGTAGTTTTTTGGTAGCTTGGCAAGCCCTTTCAAACGAAAGTGTTCTTCGCCAGTCTCTGCATTTGGTACTTCAAGAGGAAACAAACCATAGAGATAGAACTTAGAACTACTTCATTTTGTCAAGTTTCACGGAGCTAGCACAAACCGTGTTTCATTTAGAGTTTCAAACACATCTATCTATATAGCAGAAAACAGAGTGAAACCTAAAAATTCAAAGTGTTACTGGAAACGAACGCTTGAACCTAGAAGAGTAAAAATTGGGCAGCCAAGTGGGCTTAGTGAACTGATCATTACCACCAAGTATCATCAAGATTTGGTGAAAAAATGTTTGCTAAGATTTCAGCAAACTAGTAGTTTTTTGGAAGCTTGGCAACCCCTTTCAAACGAAAGTGTTCTTCGCCAGTCTCTGCATGGGGTACTTCAAGAGGAAACAAACCATAGAGATAGAACTTAGAACTACTTCATTTTGTCAAGTTTCACGGAGCTAGCACAAACCGTGTTTGATTTAGAGTTTCAAAGACATCTATCTATATAGCAGAAAACAGAGTGAAACCTAAAATTTCAAAGTGTTACTGGAAACGAACGCTTGAACCTAGAAGAGTAAAAATTGGGCAGCCAAGTGGGCTTAGTGAACTGATCATTACCACCAAGTATCATCAAGTTTTGGTGAAAAAATGTTTGCTGAGATTTCAGCAAACTAGTAGTTTTTTGGAAGCTTGGCAACCCCTTTCAAACGAAAGTGTTCTTCGCCAGTCTCTGCATGGGGTACTTCAAGAGGAAACAAACCATAGAGATAGAACTTAGAACTACTTCATTTTGTCAAGTTTCACGGAGCTAGCACAAACCGTGTTTGATTTAGAGTTTCAAAGACATCTATCTATATAGCAGAAAACAGAGTGAAACCTAAAATTTCAAAGTGTTACTGGAAACGCACGCTTGAACCTAGAAGAGTAAAAATTGGGCAGCCAAGTGGGCTTAGTGAACTGATCATTACCACCAAGTATCATCAAGTTTTGGTGAAAAAATGTTTGCTGAGATTTCAGCAAACGAGTAGTTTTTTGGAAGCTTGGCAACCCCTTTCAAACGAAAGTGTTTTTCGCCAGTCTCTGCATGGGGTACTTCAAGAGGAAACAAACCATAGAGATAAAACTTAGAACTACTTCATTTAGTCAAGTATCAAGGAGCTAGCACAAACCGTGTTTGATTTAGAGTTTCAACACATCTATCTATATAGCAGAAAACAGAGTGAAACCTAAAAATTCAAAGTGTTACTGGAAACGAACGCTTGAACCTAGAAGAGTGAAAATTGGGCAGCCAAGTGGGCTTAGTGAACTGATCAATACCACCAAGTATCATCAAGATTTGGTCAAAAAATGTTTGCTGAGATTTCAGCAAAAGAGTAGTTTTTTGGAAGCTTGGCAACCCCTTTCAAACGAAAGTGTTCTTCGCCAATCTCTGCATGGGGTACTTCAAGAGGAAACAAACCATAGAGATAGAACTTAGAACTACTTCATTTTGTCAAGTTTCAAGGCGCTAGCACAAACTGTGTTTGATTTAGAGTTTCAAACACATCTATCTATATAGCAGAAAACAGAGTGAAACCTAAAAATGCAAACTGTTACTGGAAACGAACGCTTGAACCTAGAAGAGTGAAAGTTGGGCAGCCAAGTGGGATTAGTGAACTGATCATTACCACCAAGTATCATCAAGATTTGGTGAAAAAATGTTTGCTGAGATTTCAGCAAACTAGTAATTTCTTGGAAGCATGGCAACCCCTTTCAAACGAAAGTGTTTTTCGCCAGTCTCTGCATGGGGTACTTCAAAAGGAAACAAACCATAGAGATAGAACTTAGAACTACTTCATTTTGTCAAGTTTCAAGGAGCTAGCACAAACCGTGTTTGATTTAGAGTTTCAAACACATCTATCTATATAGCAGAAAACAGAGTGAAACCTAAAAATTCAAAGTGTTACTGGAAACGAACGCTTGAATCTAGAAGAGTGAAAATTGGGCAGCCAAGTGGGCTTAGTGAACTGATCATTACCACCAAGTATCATCAAGATTTGCTGAAAAAATGGTTGCTGAGATTTCAGCAAACGAGTAGTTTTTTGGTAGCTTGGCAACCCCTTTAAAACGAAAGTGTTTTCGACAGTCTCTGCATGGGGTACTTCAAGAGGAAACAAACCATAGAGATAAAACTTTGAACTACTTCATTTGGTCAAGTTTCAAGGAGCTAGCACAAACCGTGTTTGATTTAGAGTTTCAACACATCTATCTATATAGCAGAAAACAGAGTGAAACCTAAAAATTCAAAGTGTTACTGGAAACGAACGCTTGAACCTAGAAGAGTGAAAATTGGGCAGCCAAGTGGGCTTAGTGAACTGATCAATACCGCCAAGTATCATCCAGATTTGGTGAAAAAATGTTTGCTGATATTTCAGCAAACTAGTAGTTTTTTGGAAGCTTGGCAACCCCTTTCAAACGAAAGTGTTTTTCGCCAGTCTCTGCATGGGCTACTTCAAGAGGAAAGAAACCATAGAGATAGAACTTAGAACTACTTCATTTGGTCACGTTTCAAGGAGCTAGCACAAACCGTGTTTGAATTTAGAATTCCAAACACAGCTATCTATGTTGGAGAAAACAGAGTGAAACCTAAAAATTCAAACAGTCTCTGGAAACGAAAGCTTCAACCTAGATGAATAAAATTTGGTCAGCCAAGTGGGCTTAGTGAACTGATCATTACCACCAAGTATCATCAAGATTTGGTGAAAAAATGTTTGCTAAGATTTCAGCAAACTAGTAGTTTTTTGGAAGCTTGGCAACCCCTTTCAAACGAAAGTGTTCTTCGCCAGTCTCTGCATGGGGTACTTCAAGAGGAAACAAACCATAGAGATAGAACTTAGAACTACTTCATTTTGTCAAGTTTCACGGAGCTAGCACAAACCGTGTTTGATTTAGAGTTTCAAAGACATCTATCTATATAGCAGAAAACAGAGTGAAACCTAAAATTTCAAAGTGTTACTGGAAACGAACGCTTGAACCTAGAAGAGTAAAAATTGGGCAGCCAAGTGGGCTTAGTGAACTGATCATTACCACCAAGTATCATCAAGTTTTGGTGAAAAAATGTTTGCTGAGATTTCAGCAAACGAGTAGTTTTTTGGAAGCTTGGCAACCCCTTTAAAACGAAAGTGTTTTTCGCCAGTTTCTGCATGGGGTACTTCAAGAGGAAACAAACCATAGAGATAAAACTTAGAACTACTTCATTTGGTCAAGTTTCAAGGAGCTAGCACAAACCGTGTTTGATTTAGAGTTTCAACACATCTATCTATATAGCAGAAAACAGAGTGAAACCTAAAAATTCAAAGTGTTACTGGAAACGAACGCTTGAACCTAGAAGAGTGAAAATTGGGCAGCCAAGTGGGCTTAGTGAACTGATCAATACCACCAAGTATCATCAAGATTTGGTGAAAAAATGTTTGCTGAGATTTCAGCAAAAGAGTAGTTTTTTGGAAGCTTGGCAACCCCTTTCAAACGAAAGTGTTCTTCGCCAATCTCTGCATGGGGTACTTCAAGAGGAAACAAACCATAGAGATAGAACTTAGAACTACTTCATTTTGTCAAGTTTCAAGGCGCTAGCACAAACCGTGTTTGATTTAGAGTTTCAAACACATCTATCTATATAGCAGAAAACAGAGTGAAACCTAAAAATGCAAACTGTTACTGGAAACGAACGCTTGAACCTAGAAGAGTGAAAGTTGGGCAGCCAAGTGGGATTAGTGAACTGATCATTACCACCAAGTATCATCAAGATTTGGTGAAAAAATGTTTGCTGAGATTTCAGCAAACTAGTAGTTTTTTGGAAGCTTGGCAACCCCTTTCAAACGAAAGTGTTTTTCGCCAGTCTCTGCATGGGGTACTTCAAGAGGAAAGAAACCATAGAGATAGAACTTAGAACTACTTCATTTGGTCAAGTTTCAAGGAGCTAGCACAAACCGTGTTTGATTTAGAATTCCAAACACAGCTATCTATGTTGGAGAAAACAGAGTGAAACCTAAAAATTCAAACAGTCTCTGGAAACGAAAGCTTCAACCTAGATGAATAAAATTTGGTCAGCCAAGTGGGCTTAGTGAACTGATCATTACCACCAAGTATCATCAAGTTTTGGTGAAAAAATGTTTGCTGAGATTTCAGCAAACTAGTAGTTTTTGGAAGCTTGGCAACCCCTTTCAAACGAAAGTGTTTTTCGCCAGTCTCTGCATGGGGTACTTCAAGAGGAAAAATCCATAGAGATAGAACTAACAACTACTTCATTTTGTCAAGTTTCAAGGAGCTACCACAAACCGTGTTTGATTTAGAGTTTCAAAGAAATCTATCTATATAGCAGAAAACAGAGTGAAACCTAAAATTTCAAAGTGTTACTGGAAACGAACGCTTGAACCTAGAAGAGTGAAAATTGGGCAGCCAAGTGGGCTTAGTGAACTGATCATTACCACCAAGTATCATCAAGATTTGGTGAAAAAATGTTTGCTGAGATTTCAGCAAACGAGTAGTTTTTTGGAAGCTTGGCAACCCCTTTCAAACGAAAGTGTTCTTCGCCAGTCTCTGCATGGGGTACTTCAAGAGGAAACAAACCATAGAGATAGAACTTAGAACTACTTCATTTTGTCAAGTTTCACGGAGCTAGCACAAACCGTGTTTGATTTAGAGTTTCAAACACATCTATCTATATAGCAGAAAACAGAGTGAAACCTAAAAATTCAAACTGTTACTGGAAACGAACGCTTGAACCTAGAAGAGTGAAAGTTTTCCAGCCAAGTGGGCTTAGTGAACTGATCAATACCACCAAGTATCATCAAGATTTGGTGAAAAAATGTTTGCTGAGATTTCAGCAAAAGAGTAGTTTTTTGGAAGCTTGGCAACCCCTTTCAAACGAAAGTGTTCTTCGCCAGTCTCTGCATGGGGTACTTCAAGAGGAAACAAACCATAGAGATAGAACTTAGAACTACTTTATTTTGTCAAGTTTCAAGGCGCTAGCACAAACCGTGTTTGATTTAGAGTTTCAAACACATCTATCTATATAGCAGAAAACAGAGTGAAACCTAAAAATTCAAACTGTTACTGGAAACGAACGCTTGAACCTAGAAGAGTGAAAGTTGGGCAGCCAAGTGGGATTAGTGAACTGATCATTACCACCAAGTATCATCAAGATTTGGTGAAAAAATGTTTGCTGAGATTTCAGCAAACTAGTAGTTTTTTGGAAGCTTGGCAACCCCTTTCAAACGAAAGTGTTTTTCGCCAGTCTCTGCATGGGGTACTTCAAGAGGAAAGAAACCATAGAGATAGAACTTAGAACTACTTCATTTGGTCAAGTTTCAAGGAGCTAGCACAAACCGTGTTTGATTTAGAATTCCAAACACAGCTATCTATGTTGGAGAAAACAGAGTGAAACCTAAAAATTCAAACAGTCTCTGGAAACGAAAGCTTCAACCTAGATGAATAAAATTTGGTCAGCCAAGTGGGCTTAGTGAACTGATCATTACCACCAAGTATCATCAAGTTTTGGTGAAAAAATGTTTGCTGAGATTTCAGCAAACTAGTAGTTTTTGGAAGCTTGGCAACCCCTTTCAAACGAAAGTGTTTTTCGCCAGTCTCTGCATGGGGTACTTCAAGAGGAAAAATCCATAGAGATAGAACTAACAACTACTTCATTTTGTCAAGTTTCAAGGAGCTACCACAAACCGTGTTTGATTTAGAGTTTCAAAGAAATCTATCTATATAGCAGAAAACAGAGTGAAAACTAAAATTTCAAAGTGTTACTGGAAACGAACGCTTGAACCTAGAAGAGTGAAAATTGGGCAGCCAAGTGGGCTTAGTGAACTGATCATTACCACCAAGTATCATCAAGATTTGGTGAAAAAATGTTTGCTGAGATTTCAGCAAACGAGTAGTTTTTTGGAAGCTTGGCAACCCCTTTCAAACGAAAGTGTTCTTCGCCAGTCTCTGCATGGGGTACTTCAAGAGGAAACAAACCATAGAGATAGAACTTAGAACTACTTCATTTTGTCAAGTTTCACGGAGCTAGCACAAACCGTGTTTGATTTAGAGTTTCAAACACATCTATCTATATAGCAGAAAACAGAGTGAAACCTAAAAATTCAAACTGTTACTGGAAACGAACGCTTGAACCTAGAAGAGTGAAAGTTTTCCAGCCAAGTGGGCTTAGTGAACTGATCATTACCACCAAGTATCATCAAGATTTGGTGAAAAAATGTTTGCTGAGATTTCAGCAAAAGAGTAGTTTTTTGGAAGCTTGGCAACCCCTTTCAAACGAAAGTGATCTTCGCCAGTCTCTGCATGGGGTACTTCAAGAGGAAACAAACCATAGAGATAGAACTTAGAACTACTTTATTTTGTCAAGTTTCAAGGCGCTAGCACAAACCGTGTTTGATTTAGAGTTTCAAACACATCTATCTATATAGCAGAAAACAGAGTGAAACCTAAAAATTCAAACTGTTACTGGAAACGAACGCTTGAACCTAGAAGAGTGAAAGTTGGGCAGCCAAGTGGGATTAGTGAACTGATCATTACCACCAAGTATCATCAAGATTTGGTGAAAAAATGTTTGCTGAGATTTCAGCAAACTAGTAGTTTTTTGGAAGCTTGGCAACCCCTTTCAAACGAAAGTGTTTTTCGCCAGTCTCTGCATGGGGTACTTCAAGAGGAAAGAAACCATAGAGATAGAACTTAGAACTACTTCATTTGGTCAAGTTTCAAGGAGCTAGCACAAACCGTGTTTGATTTAGAATTCCAAACACAGCTATCTATGTTGGAGAAAACAGAGTGAAACCTAAAAATTCAAACAGTCTCTGGAAACGAAAGCTTCAACCTAGATGAATAAAATTTGGTCAGCCAAGTGGGCTTAGTGAACTGATCATTACCACCAAGTATCATCAAGTTTTGGTGAAAAAATGTTTGCTGAGATTTCAGCAAACTAGTAGTTTTTGGAAGCTTGGCAACCCCTTTCAAACGAAAGTGTTTTTCGCCAGTCTCTGCATGGGGTACTTCAAGAGGAAAAATCCATAGAGATAGAACTAACAACTACTTCATTTTGTCAAGTTTCAAGGAGCTACCACAAACCGTGTTTGATTTAGAGTTTCAAAGAAATCTATCTATATAGCAGAAAACAGAGTGAAAACTAAAATTTCAAAGTGTTACTGGAAACGAACGCTTGAACCTAGAAGAGTGAAAATTGGGCAGCCAAGTGGGCTTAGTGAACTGATCATTACCACCAAGTATCATCAAGATTTGGTGAAAAAATGTTTGCTGAGATTTCAGCAAACGAGTAGTTTTTTGGAAGCTTGGCAACCCCTTTCAAACGAAAGTGTTCTTCGCCAGTCTCTGAATGGGGTACTTCAAGAGGAAACAAACCATAGAGATAGAACTTAGAACTACTTCATTTTGTCAAGTTTCACGGAGCTAGCACAAACCGTGTTTGATTTAGAGTTTCAAACACATCTATCTATATAGCAGAAAACAGAGTGAAACCTAAAAATTCAAACTGTTACTGGAAACGAACGCTTGAACCTAGAAGAGTGAAAGTTTTCCAGCCAAGTGGGCTTAGTGAACTGATCATTACCACCAAGTATCATCAAGATTTGGTGAAAAAATGTTTGCTGAGATTTCAGCAAAAGAGTAGTTTTTTGGAAGCTTGGCAACCCCTTTCAAACGAAAGTGATCTTCGCCAGTCTCTGCATGGGGTACTTCAAGAGGAAACAAACCATAGAGATAGAACTTAGAACTACTTTATTTTGTCAAGTTTCAAGGCGCTAGCACAAACCGTGTTTGATTTAGAGTTTCAAACACATCTATCTATATAGCAGAAAACAGAGTGAAACCTAAAAATTCAAACTGTTACTGGAAACGAACGCTTGAACCTAGAAGAGTGAAAGTTGGGCAGCCAAGTGGGATTAGTGAACTGATCATTACCACCAAGTATCATCAAGATTTGGTGAAAAAATGTTTGCTGAGATTTCAGCAAACTAGTAGTTTTTTGGAAGCTTGGCAACCCCTTTCAAACGAAAGTGTTTTTCGCCAGTCTCTGCATGGGGTACTTCAAGAGGAAAGAAACCATAGAGATAGAACTTAGAACTACTTCATTTGGTCAAGTTTCAAGGAGCTAGCACAAACCGTGTTTGATTTAGAATTCCAAACACAGCTATCTATGTTGGAGAAAACAGAGTGAAACCTAAAAATTCAAACAGTCTCTGGAAACGAAAGCTTCAACCTAGATGAATAAAATTTGGTCAGCCAAGTGGGCTTAGTGAACTGATCATTACCACCAAGTATCATCAAGATTTGGTGAAAAAATGTTTGCTGAGATTTCAGCAAACTAGTAGTTTTTTGGAAGCTTGGCAACCCCTTTCAAACGAAAGTGTTTTTCGCCAGTCTCTGCATGGGGTACTTCAAGAGGAAAAAAACCATAGAGAAAGAACTAACAACTACTTCATTTTGTCAAGTTTCAAGGAGCTAGCACAAACCGTGTTTGATTTAGAGTTTCAAAGAAATCTATCTATATAGCAGAAAACAGAGTGAAACCTAAAATTTCAAAGTGTTACTGGAAACGAACGCTTGAACCTAGAAGAGTGAAAATTGGGCAGCCAAGTGGGCTTAGTGAACTGATCATTACCACCAAGTATCATCAAGATTTGCTGAAAAAATGGTTGCTGAGATTTCAGCAAACGAGTAGTTTTTTGGTAGCTTGGCAAGCCCTTTCAAACGAAAGTGTTCTTCGCCAGTCTCTGCATTTGGTACTTCAAGAGGAAAACAAACCATAGAGATAGAACTTAGAACTACTTCATTTTGTCAAGTTTCACGGAGCTAGCACAAACCGTGTTTCATTTAGAGTTTCAAACACATCTATCTATATAGCAGAAAACAGAGTGAAACCTAAAAATTCAAAGTGTTACTGGAAACGAACGCTTGAACCTAGAAGAGTAAAAATTGGGCAGCCAAGTGGGCTTAGTGAACTGATCATTACCACCAAGTATCATCAAGATTTGGTGAAAAAATGTTTGCTAAGATTTCAGCAAACTAGTAGTTTTTTGGAAGCTTGGCAACCCCTTTCAAACGAAAGTGTTCTTCGCCAGTCTCTGCATGGGGTACTTCAAGAGGAAACAAACCATAGAGATAGAACTTAGAACTACTTCATTTTGTCAAGTTTCACGGAGCTAGCACAAACCGTGTTTGATTTAGAGTTTCAAAGACATCTATCTATATAGCAGAAAACAGAGTGAAACCTAAAATTTCAAAGTGTTACTGGAAACGAACGCTTGAACCTAGAAGAGTAAAAATTGGGCAGCCAAGTGGGCTTAGTGAACTGATCATTACCACCAAGTATCATCAAGTTTTGGTGAAAAAATGTTTGCTGAGATTTCAGCAAACTAGTAGTTTTTTGGAAGCTTGGCAACCCCTTTCAAACGAAAGTGTTCTTCGCCAGTCTCTGCATGGGGTACTTCAAGAGGAAACAAACCATAGAGATAGAACTTAGAACTACTTCATTTTGTCAAGTTTCACGGAGCTAGCACAAACCGTGTTTGATTTAGAGTTTCAAAGACATCTATCTATATAGCAGAAAACAGAGTGAAACCTAAAATTTCAAAGTGTTACTGGAAACGCACGCTTGAACCTAGAAGAGTAAAAATTGGGCAGCCAAGTGGGCTTAGTGAACTGATCATTACCACCAAGTATCATCAAGTTTTGGTGAAAAAATGTTTGCTGAGATTTCAGCAAACGAGTAGTTTTTTGGAAGCTTGGCAACCCCTTTCAAACGAAAGTGTTTTTCGCCAGTCTCTGCATGGGGTACTTCAAGAGGAAACAAACCATAGAGATAAAACTTAGAACTACTTCATTTAGTCAAGTATCAAGGAGCTAGCACAAACCGTGTTTGATTTAGAGTTTCAACACATCTATCTATATAGCAGAAAACAGAGTGAAACCTAAAAATTCAAAGTGTTACTGGAAACGAACGCTTGAACCTAGAAGAGTGAAAATTGGGCAGCCAAGTGTGCTTAGTGAACTGATCAATACCACCAAGTATCATCAAGATTTGGTCAAAAAATGTTTGCTGAGATTTCAGCAAAAGTGTAGTTTTTTGGAAGCTTGGCAACCCCTTTCAAACGAAAGTGTTCTTCGCCAATCTCTGCATGGGGTACTTCAAGAGGAAACAAACCATAGAGATAGAACTTAGAACTACTTCATTTTGTCAAGTTTCAAGGCGCTAGCACAAACTGTGTTTGATTTAGAGTTTCAAACACATCTATCTATATAGCAGAAAACAGAGTGAAACCTAAAAATGCAAACTGTTACTGGAAACGAACGCTTGAACCTAGAAGAGTGAAAGTTGGGCAGCCAAGTGGGATTAGTGAACTGATCATTACCACCAAGTATCATCAAGATTTGGTGAAAAAATGTTTGCTGAGATTTCAGCAAACTAGTAGTTTTTTGGAAGCTTGGCAACCCCTTTCAAACGAAAGTGTTTTTCGCCAGTCTCTGCATGGGGTACTTCAAGAGGAAAGAAACCATAGAGATAGAACTTAGAACTACTTCATTTGGTCAAGTTTCAAGGAGCTAGCACAAACCGTGTTTGATTTAGAATTCCAAACACAGCTATCTATGTTTGAGAAAACAGAGTGAAACCTAAAAATTCAAACAGTCTCTGGAAACGAAAGCTTCAACCTAGATGAATAAAATTTGGTCAGCCAAGTGGGCTTAGTGAACTGATCATTACCACCAAGTATCATCAAGATTTGGTGAAAAAATGTTTGCTGAGATTTCAGCAAACTAGTAGTTTTTGGAAGCTTGGCAACCCCTTTCAAACGAAAGTGTTTTTCGCCAGTCTCTGCATGGGGTACTTCAAGAGGAAAAATCCATAGAGATAGAACTAACAACTACTTCATTTTGTCAAGTTTCAAGGAGCTAGCACAAACCGTGTTTGATTTAGAGTTTCAAAGAAATCTATCTATATAGCAGAAAACAGAGTGAAACCTAAAATTTCAAAGTGTTACTGGAAACGAACGCTTGAACCTAGAAGAGTGAAAATTGGGCAGCCAAGTGGGCTTAGTGAACTGATCATTACCACCAAGTATCATCAAGATTTGGTGAAAAAATGTTTGCTGAGATTTCAGCAAACGAGTAGTTTTTTGGAAGCTTGGCAACCCCTTTCAAACGAAAGTGTTCTTCGCCAGTCTCTGCATGGGGTACTTCAAGAGGAAACAAACCATAGAGATAGAACTTAGAACTACTTCATTTTGTCAAGTTTCACGGAGCTAGCACAAACCGTGTTTGATTTAGAGTTTCAAACACATCTATCTATATAGCAGAAAACAGAGTGAAACCTAAAAATTCAAACTGTTACTGGAAACGAACGCTTGAACCTAGAAGAGTGAAAGTTGGGCAGCCAAGTGGGCTTAGTGAACTGATCAATACCACCAAGTATCATCAAGATTTGGTGAAAAAATGTTTGCTGAGATTTCAGCAAAAGAGTAGTATTTTGGAAGCTTGGCAACCCCTTTCAAACGAAAGTGGTCTTCGCCAGTCTCTGCATGGGGTACTTCAAGAGGAAACAAACCATAGAGATAGAACTTAGAACTACTTTATTTTGTCAAGTTTCAAGGCGCTAGCACAAACCGTGTTTGATTTAGAGTTTCAAACACATCTATCTATATAGCAGAAAACAGAGTGAAACCTAAAAATTCAAACTGTTACTGGAAACGAACGCTTGAACCTAGAAGAGTGAAAGTTGGGCAGCCAAGTGGGATTAGTGAACTGATCATTACCACCAAGTATCATCAAGATTTGGTGAAAAAATGTTTGCTGAGATTTCAGCAAACTAGTAGTTTTTTGGAAGCTTGGCAACCCCTTTCAAACGAAAGTGTTTTTCGCCAGTCTCTGCATGGGGTACTTCAAGAGGAAAGAAACCATAGAGATAGAACTTAGAACTACTTCATTTGGTCAAGTTTCAAGGAGCTAGCACAAACCGTGTTTGATTTAGAATTCCAAACACAGCTATCTATGTTGGAGAAAACAGAGTGAAACCTAAAAATTCAAACAGTCTCTGGAAACGAAAGCTTCAACCTAGATGAATAAAATTTGGTCAGCCAAGTGGGCTTAGTGAACTGATCATTACCACCAAGTATCATCAAGATTTGGTGAAAAAATGTTTGCTGAGATTTCAGCAAACTAGTAGTTTTTTGGAAGCTTGGCAACCCCTTTCAAACGAAAGTGTTTTTCGCCAGTCTCTGCATGGGGTACTTCAAGAGGAAAAAAACCATAGAGAAAGAACTAACAACTACTTCATTTTGTCAAGTTTCAAGGAGCTAGCACAAACCGTGTTTGATTTAGAGTTTCAAAGAAATCTATCTATATAGCAGAAAACAGAGTGAAACCTAAAATTTCAAAGTGTTACTGGAAACGAACGCTTGAACCTAGAAGAGTGAAAATTGGGCAGCCATGTGGGCTTAGTGAACTGATCATTACCACCAAGTATCATCAAGATTTGGTGAAAAAATGTTTGCTGAGATTTCAGCAAACGAGTAGTTTTTTGGAAGCTTGGCAACCCCTTTCAAACGAAAGTGTTCTTCGCAAGTCTCTGCATGGGGTACTTCAAGAGGAAACAAACCATAGAGATAGAACTTAGAACTACTTCATTTTGTCAAGTTTCACGGAGCTAGCACAAACTGTGTTTGATTTAGAGTTTCAAAGACATCTATCTATATAGCAGAAAACAGAGTGAAACCTAAAATTTCAAAGTGTTACTGGAAACGAACGCTTGAACCTAGAAGAGTAAAAATTGGGCAGCCAAGTGGGCTTAGTGAACTGATCATTACCACCAAGTATCATCAAGTTTTGGTGAAAAAATGCTTGCTGAGTTTTCAGCAAACGAGTAGTTTTTTGGAAGCTTGGCAACCCCTTTCAAACGAAAGTGTTTTTCGCCAGTCTCTGCATGGGGTACTTCAAGAGGAAACAAACCATAGAGATAAAACTTAGAACTACTTCATTTGGTCAAGTTTCAAGGAGCTAGCACAAACCGTGTTTGATTTAGAGTTTCAAACACATCTATCTATATAGCAGAAAACAGAGTGAAACCTAAAAATTCAAACTGTTACTGGAAACGAACGCTTGAACCTAGAAGAGTGAAAGTTGGGCAGACAAGTGGGATTAGTGAACTGATCATTACCACCAAGTATCATCAAAATTTGGTGAAAAAATGTTTGCTGAGATTTCAGCAAACTAGTAGTTTTTTGGAAGCTTGGCAACCCCTTTCAAACGAAAGTGTTTTTCGCCAGTCTCTGCATGGGGTACTTCAAGAGGAAAGAAACCATAGAGATAGAACTTAGAACTACTTCATTTGGTCAAGTTTCAAGGAGCTAGCACAAACCGTGTTTGATTTAGAATTCCAAACACAGCTATCTATGTTGGAGAAAACAGAGTGAAACCTAAAAATTCAAACAGTCTCTGGAAACGAAAGCTTCAACCTAGATGAATAAAATTTGGTCAGCCAAGTGGGCTTAGTGAACTGATCATTACCACCAAGTATCATCAAGATTTGGTGAAAAAATGTTTGCTGAGATTTCAGCAAACTAGTAGTTTTTTGGAAGCTTGGCAACCCCTTTCAAACGAAAGTGTTTTTCGCCAGTCTCTGCATGGGGTACTTCAAGAGGAAAAAAACCATAGAGATAGAACTAACAACTACTTCATTTTATCAAGTTTCAAGGAGCTAGCACAAACCGTGTTTGATTTAGAGTTTCAAAGAAATCTATCTATATAGCAGAAAACAGAGTGAAACCTAAAATTTCAAAGTGTTACTGGAAACGAACGCTTGAACCTAGAAGAGTGAAAATTGGGCAGCCAAGTGGGCTTAGTGAACTGATCATTACCACCAAGTATCATCAAGATTTGGTGAAAAAATGTTTGCTGAGATTTCAGCAAACGAGTAGTTTTTTGGAAGCTTGGCAACCCCTTTCAAACGAAAGTGTTCTTCGCCAGTCTCTTCATGGGGTACTTCAAGAGGAAACAAACCATAGAGATAGAACTTAGAACTACTTCATTTTGTCAAGTTTCACGGAGCTAGCACAAACCGTGTTTGATTTAGAGTTTCAAACACATCTATCTATATAGCAGAAAACAGAGTGAAACCTAAAAATTCAAACTGTTACTGGAAACGAACGCTTGAACCTAGAAGAGTGAAAGTTGGGCAGCCAAGTGGGATTAGTGAACTGATCATTACCACCAAGTATCATCAAGATTTGGTGAAAAAATGTTTGCTGAGATTTCAGCAAACTAGTAGTTTCTTGGAAGCATGGCAACCACTTTCAAACGAAAGTGTTTTTCGCCAGTCTCTGCATGGGGTACTTCAAAAGGAAACAAACCATAGAGATAGAACTTAGAACTACTTCATTTTGTCAAGTTTCAAGGAGCTAGCACAAACCGTGTTTGATTTAGAGTTTCAAACACATCTATCTATATAGCAGAAAACAGAGTGAAACCTAAAAATTCAAAGTGTTACTGGAAACGAACGCTTGAACCTAGAAGAGTGAAAATTGGGCAGCCAAGTGGGCTTAGTGAACTGATCATTACCACCAAGTATCATCAAGATTTGGTGAAAAAATGGTTGCTGAGATTTCAGCAAACGAGTAGTTTTTTGGTAGCTTGGCAACCCCTTTCAAACGAAAGTGTTCTTCGCCAGTCTCTGCATTTGGTACTTCAAGAGGAAACAAACCATAGAGATAGAACTTAGAACTACTTCATTTTGTCAAGTTTCACGGAGCTAGCACAAACCGTGTTTCATTTAGAGTTTCAAACACATCTATCTATATAGCAGAAAACAGAGTGAAACCTAAAAATTCAAAGTGTTACTGGAAACGAACGCTTGAACCTAGAAGAGTAAAAATTGGGCAGCCAAGTGGGCTTAGTGAACTGATCATTACCACCAAGTATCATCAAGTTTTGGTGAAAAAATGCTTGCTGAGTTTTCAGCAAACGAGTAGTTTTTTGGAAGCTTGGCAACCCCTTTCAAACGAAAGTGTTCTTCGCCAGTCTCTGCATGGGGTACTTCAAGAGGAAACAAACCATAGAGATAGAACTTAGAACTACTTCATTTTGTCAAGTTTCACGGAGCTAGCACAAACTGTGTTTGATTTAGAGTTTCAAAGACATCTATCTATATAGCAGAAAACAGAGTGAAACCTAAAATTTCAAAGTGTTACTGGAAACGAACGCTTGAACCTAGAAGAGTAAAAATTGGGCAGCCAAGTGGGCTTAGTGAACTGATCATTACCACCAAGTATCATCAAGTTTTGGTGAAAAAATGCTTGCTGAGTTTTCAGCAAAGGAGTAGTTTTTTGGAAGCTTGGCAACCCCTTTAAAACGAAAGTGTTTTTCGCCAGTCTCTGCATGGGGTACTTCAAGAGGAAACAAACCACAGAGATAAAACTTAGAACTACTTCATTTGGTCAAGTTTCAAGGAGCTAGCACAAACCGTGTTTGATTTAGAGTTTCAACACATCTATCTATATAGCAGAAAACAGAGTGAAACCTAAAAATTCAAAGTGTTACTGGAAACGAACGCTTGAACCTAGAAGAGTGAAAATTGGGCAGCCAAGTGGGCTTAGTGAACTGATCAATACCACCAAGTATCATCCTGATTTCGTGAAAAAATGTTTGCTGAGATTTCAGCAAAAGAGTAGTTTTTTGGAAGCTTGGCAACCCCTTTCAAACGAAAGTGTTCTTCGCCAGTCTCTGCATGGGGTACTTCAAGAGGAAACAAACCATAGAGATAGAACTTAGAACTACTTCATTTTGTCAAGTTTCAAGGCGCTAGCACAAACCGTGTTTGATTTAGAGTTTCAAACACATCTATCTATATAGCAGAAAACAGAGTGAAACCTAAAAATTCAAACTGTTACTGGAAACGAACGCTTGAACCTAGAAGAGTGAAAGTTGGGCAGCCAAGTGGGATTAGTGAACTGATCATTACCACCAAGTATCATCAAAATTTGGTGAAAAAATGTTTGCTGAGATTTCAGCAAACTAGTAGTTTTTTGGAAGCTTGGCAACCCCTTTCAAACGAAAGTGTTTTTCGCCAGTCTCTGCATGGGTTACTTCAAGAGGAAAGAAACCATAGAGATAGAACTTAGAACTACTTCATTTGGTCAAGTTTCAAGGAGCTAGCACAAAGCGTGTTTGATTTAGAATTCCAAACACAGCTATCTATGTTGGAGAAAACAGAGTGAAACCTAAAAATTCAAACAGTCTCTGGAAACGAAAGCTTCAACCTAGATGACTAAAATTTGGTCAGCCAAGTGGGCTTAGTGAACTGATCATTACCACCAAGTATCATCAAGATTTGGTGAAAAAATATTTGCTGAGATTTCAGCAAATTAGTAGTTTTTCGGAAGCTTGGCAACCCCTTTCAAACGAAAGTGTTTTTCGCCAGTCTCTGCATGGGGTACTTCAAGTGGAAAAAAACCATAGAGATAGAACTAACAACTACTTCATTTTGTCAAGTTTCAAGGAGCTAGCACAAACCGTGTTTGATTTAGAGTTTCAAAGAAATCTATCTATATAGCAGAAAACAGAGTGAAACCTAAAATTTCAAAGTGTTACTGGAAACGAACGCTTGAACCTAGAAGAGTGAAAATTGGGCAGCCAAGTGGGCTTAGTGAACTGATCATTACCACCAAGTATCATCAAGATTTGGTGAAAAAATGTTTGCTGAGATTTCAGCAAACGAGTAGTTTTTTGGAAGCTTGGCAACCCCTTTCAAACGAAAGTGTTCTTCGCCAGTCTCTGCATTTGGTACTTCAAGAGGAAACAAACCATAGAGATAGAACTTAGAACTACTTCATTTTGTCATGTTTCACGGAGCTAGCACAAACCGTGTTTGATTTAGAGTTTCAAGGACATCTATCTATATAGCAGAAAACAGAGTGAAACCTGAAAATTCAAAGTGTTACTGGAAACGAACGCTTGAACCTAGAAGAGTGAAAGTTGGGCAGCCAAGTGGGATTAGTGAACTGATCATTACCACCAAGTATCATCAAGATTTGGTGAAAAAATGTTTGCTGAGATTTCAGCAAACTAGTAGTTTTTTGGAAGCATGGCAACCCCTTTCAAACGAAAGTGTTTTTCGCCAGTCTCTGCATGGGGTACTTCAAAAGGAAACAAACCATAGAGATAGAACTTAGAACTACTTCATTTTGTCAAGTTTCAAGGAGCTAGCACAAACCGTGTTTGATTTAGAGTTTCAAACACATCTATCTATATAGCAGAAAACAGAGTGAAACCTAAAAATGCAAACTGTTACTGGAAACGAACGCTTGAACCTAGAAGAGTGAAAGTTGGGGAGCCAAGTGGGAATAGTGAACTGATCATTACCACCAAGTATCATCAAGATTTGGTGAAAAAATGTTTGCTGAGATTTCAGCAAACTAGTAGTTTTTTGGAAGCTTGGCAACCCCTTTCAAACGAAAGTGTTTTTTGCCAGTCTCTGCATGGGGTACTTCAAGAGGAAAGAAACCATAGAGATAGAACTTAGAACTACTTTATTTGGTCAAGTTTCAAGGAGCTAGCCCAAACCGTGTTTGATTTAGAATTCCAAACACAGCTATCTATGTTTGAGAAAACAGAGTGAAACCTAAAAATTCAAACAGTCTCTGGAAACGAAAGCTTCAACCTAGATGAATAAAATTTGGTCAGCCAAGTGGGCTTAGTGAACTGATCATTACCACCAAGTATCATCAAGATTTGGTGAAAAAATGTTTGCTGAGATTTCAGCAAACTAGTAGTTTTTGGAAGCTTGGCAACCCCTTTCAAATGAAAGTGTTTTTTGCCAGTCTCTGCATGGGGTACTTCAAGAGGAAAAATCCATAGAGATAGAACTAACAACTACTTCATTTGGTCAAGTTTCAAGGAGGTAGCACAAACCGTGTTTGATTTAGAGTTTCAAACACATCTATCTATATAGCAGAAAACAGAGTGAAACCTAAAAATTCAAACTGTTACTTTAAACGAACGCTTGAACCTAGAAGAGTAAAAATTGGGCAGCCAAGTGGGCTTAGTGAACTGATCATTACCACCAAGTATCATCAAGTTTTGGTGAAAAAATGCTTGCTGAGTTTTCAGCAAACGAGTAGTTTTTTGGAAGCTTGGCAACCGTTTCAAACGAAAGTGTTCTTCGCCAGTCTCTGCATGGGGTACTTCAAGAGGAAACAAACCATAGAGATAGAACTTAGAACTACTTCATTTTGTCAAGTTTCACGGAGCTAGCACAAACTGTGTTTGATTTAGAGTTTCAAAGACATCTATCTATATAGCAGAAAACAGAGTGAAACCTAAAATTTCAAAGTGTTACTGGAAACGAACGCTTGAACCTAGAAGAGTAAAAATTGGGCAGCCAAGTGGGCTTAGTGAACTGATCATTACCACCAAGTATCATCAAGTTTTGGTGAAAAAATGCTTGCTGAGTTTTCAGCAAAGGAGTAGTTTTTTGGAAGCTTGGCAACCCCTTTAAAACGAAAGTGTTTTTCGCCAGTCTCTGCATGGGGTACTTCAAGAGGAAACAAACCATAGAGATAAAACTTAGAACTACTTCATTTGGTCAAGTTTCAAGGAGCTAGCACAAACCGTGTTTGATTTAGAGTTTCAACACATCTATCTATATAGCAGAAAACAGAGTGAAACCTAAAAATTCAAAGTGTTACTGGAAACGAACGCTTGAACCTAGAAGAGTGAAAATTGGGCAGCCAAGTGGGCTTAGTGAACTGATCAATACCACCAAGTATCATCCAGATTTGGTGAAAAAATGTTTGCTGAGATTTCAGCAAAAGAGTAGTTTTTTGGAAGCTTGGCAACCCCTTTCAAACGAATGTGTTCTTCGCCAGTCTCTGCATGGGGTACTTCAAGAGGAAACAAACCATAGAGATAGAACTTAGAACTACTTCATTTTGTCAAGTTTCAAGGCGCTAGCACAAACCGTGTTTGATTTAGAGTTTCAAACACATCTATCTATATAGCAGAAAACAGAGTGAAACCTAAAAATTCAAACTGTTACTGGAAACGAACGCTTGAACCTAGAAGAGTGAAAGTTGGGCAGCCAAGTGGGATTAGTGAACTGATCATTACCACCAAGTATCATCAAAATTTGGTGAAAAAATGTTTGCTGAGATTTCAGCAAACTAGTAGTTTTTTGGAAGCTTGGCAACCCCTTTCAAACGAAAGTGTTTTTCGCCAGTCTCTGCATGGGTTACTTCAAGAGGAAAGAAACCATAGAGATAGAACTTAGAACTACTTCATTTGGTCAAGTTTCAAGGAGCTAGCACAAAGCGTTTTTGATTTAGAATTCCAAACACAGCTATCTATGTTTGAGAAAACAGAGTGAAACCTAAAAATTCAAACAGTCTCTGGAAACGAAAGCTTCAACCTAGATGACTAAAATTTGGTCAGCCAAGTGGGCTTAGTGAACTGATCATTACCACCAAGTATCATCAAGATTTGGTGAAAAAATATTTGCTGAGATTTCAGCAAAATAGTAGTTTTTCGGAAGCTTGGCAACCCCTTTCAAACGAAAGTGTTTTTCGCCAGTCTCTGCATGGGGTACTTCAAGAGGAAAAAAACCATAGAGATAGAACTAACAACTACTTCATTTTGTCAAGTTTCAAGGAGCTAGCACAAACCGTGTTTGATTTAGAGTTTCAAAGAAATCTATCTATATAGCAGAAAACAGAGTGAAACCTAAAATTTCAAAGTGTTACTGGAAACGAACGCTTGAACCTAGAAGAGTGAAAATTGGGCAGCCAAGTGGGCTTAGTGAACTGATCATTACCACCAAGTATCATCAAGATTTGGTGAAAAAATGTTTGCTGAGATTTCAGCAAACGAGTAGTTTTTTGGAAGCTTGGCAACCCCTTTCAAACGAAAGTGTTCTTCGCCAGTCTCTGCATTTGGTACTTCAAGAGGAAACAAACCATAGAGATAGAACTTAGAACTACTTCATTTTGTCAAGTTTCACGGAGCTAGCACAAACCGTGTTTGATTTAGAGTTTCAAGGACATCTATCTATATAGCAGAAAACAGAGTGAAACCTGAAAATTCAAAGTGTTACTGGAAACGAACGCTTGAACCTAGAAGAGTGAAAGTTGGGCAGCCAAGTGGGATTAGTGAACTGATCATTACCACCAAGTATCATCAAGATTTGGTGAAAAAATGTTTGCTGAGATTTCAGCAAACTAGTAGTTTTTTGGAAGCATGGCAACCCCTTTCAAACGAAAGTGTTTTTCGCCAGTCTCTGCATGGGGTACTTCAAAAGGAAACAAACCATAGAGATAGAACTTAGAACTACTTCATTTTGTCAAGTTTCAAGGAGCTAGCACAAACCGTGTTTGATTTAGAGTTTCAAACACATCTATCTATATAGCAGAAAACAGAGTGAAACCTAAAAATGCAAACTGTTACTGGAAACGAATGCTTGAACCTAGAAGAGTGAAAGTTGGGCAGCCAAGTGGGATTAGTGAACTGATCATTACCACCAAGTATCATCAAGATTTGGTGAAAAAATGTTTGCTGAGATTTCAGCAAACTAGTAGTTTTTTGGAAGCTTGGCAACCCCTTTCAAACGAAAGTTTTTTTTGCCAGTCTCTGCATGGGGTACTTCAAGAGGAAAGAAACCATAGAGATAGAACTTAGAACTACTTTATTTGGTCAAGTTTCAAGGAGCTAGCACAAACCGTGTTTGATTTAGAATTCCAAACACAGCTATCTATGTTTGAGAAAACAGAGTGAAACCTAAAAATTCAAACAGTCTCTGGAAACGAAAGCTTCAACCTAGATGAATAAAATTTGGTCAGCCAAGTGGGCTTAGTGAACTGATCATTACCACCAAGTATCATCAAGATTTGGTGAAAAAATGTTTGCTGAGATTTCAGCAAACTAGTAGTTTTTGGAAGCTTGGCAACCCCTTTCAAACGAAAGTGTTTTTCGCCAGTCTCTGCATGGGGTACTTCAAGAGGAAAAATCCATAGAGATAGAACTAACCACTACTTCATTTTGTCAAGTTTCAAGGAGCTAGCACAAACCGTGTTTGATTTAGAGTTTCAAAAAATCTATCTATATAGCAGAAAACAGAGTGAAACCTAAAATTTCAAAGTGTTACTGGAAACGAACGCTTGAACCTAGAAGAGTGAAAATTGGGCAGCCAAGTGGGCTTAGTGAACTGATCATTACCACCAAGTATCATCAAGATTTGGTGAAAAAATGTTTGCTGAGATTTCAGCAAACGAGTAGTTTTTTGGAAGCTTGGCAACCCCTTTCAAACGAAAGTGTTCTTCGCCAGTCTCTGCATGGGGTACTTCAAGAGGAAACAAACCATAGAGATAGAACTTAGAACTACTTCATTTTGTCAAGTTTCACGGAGCTAGCACAAACCGTGTTTGATTTAGAGTTTCAAACACATCTATCTATATAGCAGAAAACAGAGTGAAACCTAAAAATTCAAACTGTTACTGGAAACGAACGCTTGAACCTAGAAGAGTGAAAGTTGGGCAGCCAAGTGGGCTTAGTGAACTGATCAATACCACCAAGTATCATCAAGATTTGGTGAAAAAATGTTTGCTGAGATTTCAGCAAAAGAGTAGTTTTTTGGAAGCTTGGCAACCCCTTTCAAACGAAAGTGTTCTTCGCCAGTCTCTTCATGGGGTACTTCAAGAGGAAACAAACCATAGAGATAGAACTTAGAACTACTTCATTTTGTCAAGTTTCACGGAGCTAGCACAAACCGTGTTTGATTTAGAGTTTCAAAGACATCTATCTATATAGCAGAAAACAGAGTGAAACCTAAAAATTCAAACTGTTACTGGAAACGAACGCTTGAACCTAGAAGAGTGAAAGTTGGGCAGCCAAGTGGGCTTAGTGAACTGATCATTACCACCAAGTATCATCAAGATTTGGTGAAAAAATGTTTGCTGAGATTTCAGCAAACGAGTAGTTTTTTGGAAGCTTGGCAACCCCTTTCTAACGAAAGTGTTCTTCGCCAGTCTCTGCATGGGGTACTTCAAGAGGAAACAAACCATAGAGATAGAACTTAGAACTACTTCATTTTGTCAAGTTTCACGGAGCTAGCACAAACCGTGTTTGATTTAGAGTTTCAAACACATCTATCTATATAGCAGAAAACAGAGTGAAACCTAAAAATTCAAACTGTTACTGGAAACGAACGCTTGAACCTAGAAGAGTGAAAGTTGGGCAGCCAAGTGGGATTAGTGAACTGATCATTACCACCAAGTATCATCAAGATTTGGTGAAAAAATGTTTGCTGAGATTTCAGCAAACTAGTAGTTTTTTGGAAGCTTGGCAACCACTTTCAAACGAAAGTGTTTTTCGCCAGTCTCTGCATGGGGTACTTCAAGAGGAAAGAAACCATAGAGATAGAACTTAGAACTACTTCATTTGGTCAAGTTTCAAGGAGCTAGCACAAACCGTGTTTGATTTAGAATTCCAAACACAGCTATCTATGTTGGAGAAAACAGAGTGAAACCTAAAAATTCAAACAGTCTCTGGAAACGAAAGCTTCAACCTAGATGAATAAAATTTGGTCAGCCAAGTGGGCTTAGTGAACTGATCATTACCACCAAGTATCATCAAGATTTGGTGAAAAAATGTTTGCTGAGATTTCATCAAACTAGTAGTTTTTTGGAAGCTTGGCAACCCCTTTCAAACGAAAGTGTTTTTCGCCAGTCTCTGCATGGGGTACTTCAAGAGGAAAAAAACCATAGAGAAAGAACTAACAACTACTTCATTTTGTCAAGTTTCAAGGAGCTAGCACAAACCGTGTTTGATTTAGAGTTTCAAAGAAATCTATCTATATAGCAGAAAACAGAGTGAAACCTAAAATTTCAAAGTGTTACTGGAAACGAACGCTGGAACCTAGAAGAGTGAAAATTGGGCAGCCATGTGGGCTTAGTGAACTGATCATTACCACCAAGTATCATCAAGATTTGGTGAAAAAATGTTTGCTGAGATTTCAGCAAACGAGTAGTTTTTTGGAAGCTTGGCAACCCCTTTCAAACGAAAGTGTTCTTCGCCAGTCTCTGCATGGGGTACTTCAAGAGGAAACAAACCATAGAGATAGAACTTAGAACTACTTCATTTTGTCAAGTTTCACGGAGCTAGCACAAACTGTGTTTGATTTAGAGTTTCAAAGACATCTATCTATATAGCAGAAAACAGAGTGAAACCTAAAATTTCAAAGTGTTACTGGAAACGAACGCTTGAACCTAGAAGAGTAAAAATTGGGCAGCCAAGTGGGCTTAGTGAACTGATCATTACAACCAAGTATCATCAAGTTTTGGTGAAAAAATGCTTGCTGAGTTTTCAGCAAACGAGTAGTTTTTTGGAAGCTTGGCAACCCCTTTCAAACGAAAGTGTTTTTCACCAGTCTCTGCATGGGGTACTTCAAGAGGAAACAAACCATAGAGATAAAACTAAGAACTACTTCATTTGGTCAAGTTTCAAGGAGCTAGCACAAACCGTGTTTGATTTAGAGTTTCAAACACATCTATCTATATAGCAGAAAACAGAGTGAAACCTAAAAATTCAAACTGTTACTGGAAACGAACGCTTGAACCTAGAAGAGTGAAAGTTGGGCAGACAAGTGGGATTAGTGAACTGATCATTACCACCAAGTATCATCAAAATTTGGTGAAAAAATGTTTGCTGAGATTTCAGCAAACTAGTAGTTTTTTGGAAACTTGGCAACCCCTTTCAAACGAAAGTGTTTTTCGCCAGTCTCTGCATGGGGTACTTCAAGAGGAAAGAAACCATAGAGATAGAACTTAGAACTACTTCATTTGGTCAAGTTTCAAGGAGCTAGCACAAACCGTGTTTGATTTAGAATTCCAAACACAGCTATCTATGTTGGAGAAAACAGAGTGAAACCTAAAAATTCAAACAGTCTCTGGAAACGAAAGATTCAACCTAGATGAATAAAATTTGGTCAGCCAAGTGGGCTTAGTGAACTGATCATTACCACCAAGTATCATCAAGATTTGGTGAAAAAATGTTTGCTGAGATTTCAGCAAACTAGTAGTTTTTTGGAAGCTTGGCAACCCCTTTCAAACGAAAGTGTTCTTCGCCAGTCTCTTCATGGGGTACTTCAAGAGGAAACAAACCATAGAGATAGAACTTAGAACTACTTCATTTTGTCAAGTTTCACGGAGCTAGCACAAACCGTTTTGATTTAGAGTTTCAAAGACATCTATCTATATAGCAGAAAACAGAGTGAAACCTAAAAATTCAAACTGTTACTGGAAACGAACGCTTGAACCTAGAAGAGTGAAAGTTGGGCAGCCAAGTGGGATTAGTGAACTGATCATTACCACCAAGTATCATCAAGATTTGGTAAAAAAATGTTTGCTGAGATTTCAGCAAACTAGTAGTTTCTTGGAAGCATGGCAACCCCTTTCAAACGAAAGTGTTTTTCGCCAGTCTCTGCATGGGGTACTTCAAAAGGAAACAAACCATAGAGATAGAACTTAGAACTACTTCATTTTGTCAAGTTTCAAGGAGCTAGCACAAACCGTGTTTGATTTAGAGTTTCAAACACATCTATCTATATAGCAGAAAACAGAGTGAAACCTAAAAATTCAAAGTGTTACTGGAAACGAACGCTTGAACCTAGAAGAGTGAAAATTGGGCAGCCAAGTGGGCTTAGTGAACTGATCATTACCACCAAGTATCATCAAGATTTGGTGAAAAAATGGTTGCTGAGATTTCAGCAAACGAGTAGTTTTTTGGTAGCTTGGCAACCCCTTTCAAACGAAAGTGTTCTTCGCCAGTCTCTGCATTTGGTACTTCAAGAGGAAACAAACCATAGAGATAGAACTTAGAACTACTTCATTTTGTCAAGTTTCACGGAGCTAGCACAAACCGTGTTTCATTTAGAGTTTCAAACACATCTATCTATATAGCAGAAAACAGAGTGAAACCTAAAAATTCAAAGTGTTACTGGAAACGAACGCTTGAACCTAGAAGAGTAAAAATTGGGCAGCCAAGTGGGCTTAGTGAACTGATCATTACCACCAAGTATCATCAAGTTTTGGTGAAAAAATGCTTGCTGAGTTTTCAGCAAACGAGTAGTTTTTTGGAAGCTTGGCAACCCCTTTAAAACGAAAGTGTTTTTCGCCAGTCTCTGCATGGGGTACTTCAAGAGGAAACAAACCATAGAGATAAAACTTAGAACTACTTCATTTGGTCAAGTTTCAAGGAGCTAGCACAAACCGTGTTTGATTTAGAGTTTCAACAAATCTATCTATATAGCAGAAAACAGAGTGAAACCTAAAAATTCAAAGTGTTACTGGAAACGAACGCTTGAACCTAGAAGAGTGAAAATTGGGCAGCCAAGTGGGCTTAGTGAACTGATCAATACCGCCAAGTATCATCCAGATTTGGTGAAAAAATGTTTGCTGAGATTTCAGCAAAAGAGTAGTTTTTGGAAGCTTGGCAACCCCTTTCAAACGAAAGTGTTCTTCGCCAGTCTCTGCATGGGGTACTTCAAGAGGAAAGAAACCATAGAGATAGAACGTAGAACTACTTCATTTGGTCAAGTTTCAAGGAGCTAGCACAAACCGTGTTTGATTTAGAATTCCAAACACAGCTATCTATGTTGGAGAAAACAGAGTGAAACCTAAAAATTCAAACAGTCTCTGGAAACGAAAGCTTCAACCTAGATGAATAAAATTTGGTCAGCCAAGTGGGCTTAGTGAACTGATCATTACCACCAAGTATCATCAAGATTTGGTGAAAAAATGTTTGCTGAGATTTCAGCAAACTAGTAGTTTTTGGAAGCTTGGCAACCCCTTTCAAACGAAAGTGTTTTTCGCCAGTCTCTGCATGGGGTACTTCAAGAGGAAAAAAACCATAGAGATAGAACTAACAACTACTTCATTTTGTCAAGTTTCAAGGAGCTAGCACAAACCGTGTTTGATTTAGAGTTTCAAACACATCTATCTATATAGCATAAAACAGAGTGAAACCTAAAAATTCAAACTGTTACTGGAAACGAACGCTTGAACCTAGAAGTGTGAAAGTTGGGCAGCCAAGTGGGATTAGTGAACTGATCATTACCACCAAGTATCATCAAGATTTGGTGAAAAAATGTTTGCTGAGATTTCAGCAAACTAGTAGTTTTTTGGAAGCTTGGCAACCCCTTTCAAACGAAAGTGTTTTTCGCCAGTCTCTGCATGGGGTACTTCAAGAGGAAAGAAACCATAGAGATAGAACTTAGAACTACTTCATTTGGTCAAGTTTCAAGGAGCTAGCACAAACCCTGTTTGATTTAGAATTCCAAACACAGCTATCTATGTTGGAGAAAACAGAGTGAAACCTAAAAATTCAAACAGTCTCTGGAAACGAAAGCTTCAACCTAGATGAATAAAATTTGGTCAGCCAAGTGGGCTTAGTGAACTGATCATTACCACCAAGTATCATCAAGATTTCGTGAAAAATGTTTGCTGAGATTTCAGCAAACTAGTAGTTTTTTGGAAGCTTGGCAACCCCTTTCAAACGAAAGTGTTTTTCGCCAGTCTCTGCATGGGGTACTTCAAGAGGAAAAAAACCATAGAGAAAGAACTAACAACTACTTCATTTTGTCAAGTTTCAAGGAGCTAGCACAAACCGTGTTTGATTTAGAGTTTCAAAGAAATCTATCTATATAGCAGAAAACAGAGTGAAACCTAAAATTTCAAAGTGTTACTGGAAACGAATGCTTGAACCTAGAAGAGTGAAAATTGGGCAGCCAAGTGGGCTTAGTGAACTGATCATTACCACCAAGTATCATCAAGATTTGGTGAAACAATGTTTGCTGAGATTTCAGCAAACGAGTAGTTTTTTGGAAGCTTGGCAACCCCTTTCAAACGAAAGTGTTCTTCGCCAGTCTCTGCATGGGGTACTTCAAGAGGAAACAAACCATAGAGATAGAACTTAGAACTACTTCATTTTGTCAAGTTTCACGGAGCTAGCACAAACCGTGTTTGATTTAGAGTTTCAAAGACATCTATCTATATAGCAGAAAACAGAGTGAAACCTAAAATTTCAAAGTGTTACTGGAAACGAACGCTTGAACCTAGAAGAGTAAAAATTGGGCAGCCAAGTGGGCTTAGTGAACTGATCATTACCACCAAGTATCATCAAGTTTTGGTGAAAAAATGTTTGCTGAGTTTTCAGCAAACGAGTAGTTTTTTGGAAGCTTGGCAACCCCTTTAAAACGAAAGTGTTTTTCGCCAGTCTCTGCATGGGGTACTTCAAGAGGAAACAAACCATAGAGATAAAACTTAGAACTACTTCATTTGGTCAAGTTTCAAGGAGCTAGCACGAACCGTGTTTGATTTAGAGTTTCAACACATCTATCTATATAGCAGAAAACAGAGTGAAACCTAAAAATTCAAAGTGTTACTGGAAACGAACGCTTGAACCTAGAAGAGTGAAAATTGGGCAGCCAAGTGGGCTTAGTGAACTGATCAATACCACCAAGTATCATCCAGATTTGGTGAAAAAATGTTTGCTGAGATTTCAGCAAAAGAGTAGTTTTTTGGAAGCTTGGCAACCCCTTTCAAACGAAAGTGTTCTTCGCCAGTCTCTGCATGGGGTACTTCAAGAGGAAACAAACCATAGAGATAGAACTTAGAACTACTTCATTTTGTCAAGTTTCAAGGCGCTAGCACAAACCGTGTTTGATTTAGAGTTTCAAACACATCTATCTATATAGCAGAAAACAGAGTGAAACCTAAAAATTCAAACTGTTACTGGAAACGAACGCTTGAACCTAGAAGAGTGAAAGTTGGGCAGCCAAGTGGGATTAGTGAACTGATCATTACCACCAAGTATCATCAAAATTTGGTGAAAAAATGTTTGCTGAGATTTCAGCAAACTAGTAGTTTTTTGGAAGCTTGGCAACCCCTTTCAAACGAAAGTGTTTTTCGCCAGTCTCTGCATGGGGTACTTCAAGAGGAAAGAAACCATAGAGATAGAACTTAGAACTACTTCATTTGGTCAAGTTTCAAGGAGCTAGCACAAACCGTGTTTGATTTAGAATTCCAAACACAGCTATCTATGTTGGAGAAAACAGAGTGAAACCTAAAAATTCAAACAGTCTCTGGAAACGAAAGCTTCAACCTAGATGAATAAAATTTGGTCAGCCAAGTGGGCTTAGTGAACTGATCATTACCACCAAGTATCATCAAGATTTGGTGAAAAAATGTTTGCTGAGATTTCAGCAAACTAGTAGTTTTTTGGAAGCTTGGCAACCCCTTTCAAACAAAAGTGTTTTTCGCCAGTCTCTGCATGGGGTACTTCAAGAGGAAAAAAACCATAGAGATAGAACTAACAACTACTTCATTTTGTCAAGTTTCAAGGAGCTAGCACAAACTGTGTTTGATTTAGAGTTTCAAAGATATCTATCTATATAGCAGAAAACAGAGTGAAACCTAAAATTTCAAAGTGTTACTGGAAACGAACGCTTGAACCTAGAAGAGTGAAAATTGGGCAGCCAAGTGGGCTTAGTGAACTGATCATTACCACCAAGTATCATCAAGATTTGGTGAAAAAATGTTTGCTGAGATTTCAGCAAACTAGTAGTTTTTTGGAAGCTTGGCAACCCCTTTCAAACGAAAGTGTTCTTCGCCAGTCTCTGCATGGGGTACTTCAAGAGGAAACAAACCATAGAGATAGAACTTAGAACTACTTTATTTTGTCAAGTTTCAAGGCGCTAGCACAAACCGTGTTTGATTTAGAGTTTCAAACACATCTATCTATATAGCAGAAAACAGAGTGAAACCTAAAAATTCAAACTGTTACTGGAAACGAACGCTTGAACCTAGAAGAGTGAAAGTTGGGCAGCCAAGTGGGATTAGTGAACTGATCATTACCACCAAGTATCATCAAGATTTGGTGAAAAAATGTTTGCTGAGATTTCAGCAAACTAGTAGTTTTTTGGAAGCTTGGCAACCCCTTTCAAACGAAAGTGTTTTTCGCCAGTCTCTGCATGGGGTACTTCAAGAGGAAAGAAACCATAGAGATAGAACTTAGAACTACTTCATTTGGTCAAGTTTCAAGGAGCTAGCACAAACCGTGTTTGATTTAGAATTCCAAACACAGCTATCTATGTTGGAGAAAACAGAGTGAAACCTAAAAATTCAAACAGTCTCTGGAAACGAAAGCTTCAACCTAGATGAATAAAATTTGGTCAGCCAAGTGGGCTTAGTGAACTGATCATTACCACCAAGTATCATCAAGATTTGGTGAAAAAATGTTTGCTGAGATTTCAGCAAACTAGTTGTTTTTTGGAAGCTTGGCAACCCCTTTCAAACGAAAGTGTTTTTCGCCAGTCTCTGCATGGGGTACTTCAAGAGGAAAAAAACCATAGAGAAAGAACTAACAACTACTTCATTTCGTCAAGTTTCAAGGAGCTAGCACAAACCGTGTTTGATTTAGATTTCAAAGAAATCTATCTATATAGCAGAAAACAGAGTGAAACCTAAAATTTCAAAGTGTTACTGGAAACGAACGCTTGAACCTAGAAGAGTGAAAATTGGGCAGCCAAGTGGGCTTAGTGAACAGATCATTACCACCAAGTATCATCAAGATTTGGTGAACAAATGTTTGCTGAGATTTCAGCAAACGAGTAGTTTTTTGGAAGCTTGGCAACCCCTTTCAAACGAAAGTGTTCTTCGCCAGTCTCTGCATGGGGTACTTCAAGAGGAAACAAACCATAGAGAGAGAACTTAGAACTACTTCATTTTGTCAAGTTTCACGGAGCTAGCACAAACCGTGTTTGATTTAGAGTTTCAAAGACATCTATCTATATAGCAGAAAACAGAGTGAAACCTAAAAATTCAAATTGTTACTGGAAACGAACGCTTGAACCTAGAAGAGTGAAAGTTGGGCAGCCAAGTGGGATTAGTGAACTGATCATTACCACCAAGTATCATCAAGATTTGGTGAAAAAATGTTTGCTGAGATTTCAGCAAACTAGTAGTTTTTTGGAAGCATGGCAACCCCTTTCAAACGAAAGTGTTTTTCGCAAGTCTCTGCATGGGGTACTTCAAAAGGAAACAAACCATAGAGATAGAACTTAGAACTACTTCATTTTGTCAAGTTTCAAGGAGCTAGCACAAACCCTGTTTGATTTAGAGTTTCAAACACATCTCTCTATATAGCAGAAAACAGAGTGAAACCTAAAAATTCAAAGTGTTACTGGAAACGAACGCTTGAACCTAGAAGAGTGAAAATTGGGCAGCCAAGTGGGCTTAGTGAACTGATCATTACCACCAAGTATCATCAAGATTTGGTGAAAAAATGGTTGCTGAGATTTCAGCAAACGAGTAGTTTTTTGGTAGCTTGGCAACCCCTTTCAAACGAAAGTGTTTTTCGCCAGTCTCTGCATGGGGTACTTCAAGAGGAAACAAACCATAGAGATAGAACTTAGAACTACTTCATTTAGTCAAGTTTCAAGGAGCTAGCACAAACCGTGTTTGATTTAGAGTTTCAACACATCTATCTATATAGCAGAAAACAGAGTGAAACCTAAAAATTCAAAGTGTTACTGGAAACGAACGCTTGAACCTAGAAGAGTGAAAATTGGGCAGCCAAGTGGGCTTAGTGAACTGATCATTACCACCAAGTATCATCAAGATTTGGTGAAAAAATGTTTGCTGAGATTTCAGCAACCGAGTAGTTTTTTGGAAGCTTGGCAACCCCTTTCAAACGAAAGTGTTCTTCGCCAGTCTCTGCATGGGGTACTTCAAGAGGAAACAAACCATAGAGATAGAACTTAGAACTACTTCATTTTGTCAAGTTTCACGGAGCTAGCACAAACCGTGTTTGATTTAGAGTTTCAAAGACATCTATCTATATAGCAGAAAACAGAGTGAAACCTAAAATTTCAAAGTGTTACTGGAAACGAACGCTTGAACCTAGAAGAGTAAAAATTGGGCAGCCAAGTGGGCTTAGTGAACTGATCATTACCACCAAGTATCATCAAGTTTTGGTGAAAAAATGTTTGCTGAGATTTCAGCAAACGAGTAGTTTTTTGGAAGCTTGGCAACCCCTTTAAAACGAAAGTGTTTTTCGCCAGTCTCTGAATGGGGTACTTCAAGAGGAAACAAACCATAGAGATAAAACTTAGAACTACTTCATTTGGTCAAGTTTCAAGGAGCTAGCACAAACCGTGTTTGATTTAGAGTTTCAACACATCTATCTATATAGCAGAAAACAGAGTGAAACCTAAAAATTCAAAGTGTTACTGGAAACGAACGCTTGAACCTAGAAGAGTGAAAATTGGGCAGCCAAGTGGGCTTAGTGAACTGATCAATACCACCAAGTATCATCCAGATTTGGTGAAAAATGTTTGCTGAGATTTCAGCAAAAGAGTAGTTTTTTGGAAGGTTGGCAACCCCTTTCAAACGAAAGTGTTCTTCGCCAGTCTCTGCATGGGGTACTTCAAGAGGAAAAAAACCATAGAGATAGAACTAACAACTACTTCATTTTGTCAAGTTTCAAGGAGCTAGCACAAACCGTGTTTGATTTAGAATTCCAAACACAGCTATCTATGTTGGAGAAAACAGAGTGAAACCTAAAAATTCAAACAGTCTCTGGAAACGAAAGCTTCAACCTAGATGAATAAAATTTGGTCAGCCAAGTGGGCTTAGTGAACTGATCATTACCACCAAGTATCATCAAGATTTGGTGAAAAAATGTTTGCTGAGATTTCAGCAAACTAGTAGTTTTTTGGAAGCTTGGCAACCCCTTTCAAACGAAAGTGTTTTTCGCCAGTCTCTGCATGGGGTACTTCAAGAGGAAAAAAACCATAGAGATAGAACTAACAACTACTTCATTTTGTCAAGTTTCAAGGAGCTAGCACAAACCGTGTTTGATTTAGAGTTTCAAAGAAATCTATCTATATAGCAGAAAACAGAGTGAAACCTAAAATTTCAAAGTGTTACTGGAAACGAACGCTTGAACCTAGAAGAGTGAAAATTGGGCAGCCAAGTGGGCTTAGTGAACTGATCATTACCACCAAGTATCATCAAGATTTGGTGAAAAAATGTTTGCTGAGATTTCAGCAAACGAGTAGTTTTTTGGAAGCTTGGCAACCCCTTTCAAACGAAAGTGTTCTTCGCCAATCTCTGCATGGGGTACTTCAAGAGGAAACAAACCATAGAGATAGAACTTAGAACTACTTCATTTTGTCAAGTTTCACGGAGCTAGCACAAACCGTGTTTGATTTAGAGTTTCAAACACATCTATCTATATAGCAGAAAACAGAGTGAAACCTAAAAATTCAAAGTGTTACTGGAAACGAACGCTTGAACCTAGAAGAGTGATAATTGGGCAGCCAAGTGGGCTTAGTGAACTGATCATTACCACCAAGTATCATCAAGATTTGGTGAAAAAATGTTTGCTGAGATTTCAGCAAACGAGTAGTTTTTTGGTAGCTTGGCAACCCCTTTCAAACGAAAGTGTTCTTCGCCAGTCTCCGCATTTGGTACTTCATGAGGAAACAAACCATAGAGAATGACTTAGAACTACTTCATTTTGTCAAGTTTCACGGAGCTAGCACAAACCATGTTTCATTTAGAGTTTCAAACACATCTATCTATATAGCAGAAAACAGAGTGAAACCTAAAAATTCAAAGTGTTACTGGAAACGAACGCTTGAACCTAGAAGAGTGAAAGTTGGGCAGCCAAGTGGGATTAGTGAACTGATCATTACCACCAAGTGTCATCAAGATTTGGTGAAAAAATATTTGCTGAGATTTCAGCAAACTAGTAGTTTTTTGGAAGCTTGGCAACCCCTTTAAAACGAAAGTGTTTTTCGCCAGTCTCTGCATGGGGTACTTCAAGAGGAAACAAACCATAGAGATAGAACTTAGAACTACTTCATTTAGTCAAGTTTCAAGGAGCTAGCACAAACCGTGTTTGATTTAGAGTTTCAACACATCTATCTATATAGCAGAAAACAGAGTGAAACCTAAAAATTCAAAGTGTTACTGGAAACGGACGCTTGAACCTAGAAGAGTGAAAATTGGGCAGCCAAGTGGGCTTAGTGAACTGATCTTTACCACCAAGTATCATCAAGATTTGGTGAAAAAATGTTTGCTGAGATTTCAGCAAACGAGTAGTTTTTTGGAAGCTTGGCAACCCCTTTCAAACGAAAGTGTTCTTCGCCAGTCCCTGCATGGGGTACTTCAAGAGGAAACAAACCATAGAGATAGAACTTAGAACTACTTCATTTTGTCAAGTTTCACGGAGCTAGCACAAACCGTGTTTGATTTAGAGTTCTATATAACAGAAAACAGAGTGAAACCTAAAAATTCAAACTGTTACTGGAAACGAACGCTTGAACCTAGAAGAGTGAAAGTTGGGCAGCCAAGTGGGATTAGTGAACTGATCATTACCACCAAGTATCATCAAGATTTGGTGAAAAAATGTTTGCTGAGATTTCAGCAAACTAGTAGTTTTTTGGAAGCTTGGCAATCCCTTTAAAACGAAAGTGTTTTTCGCCAGTCTCTGCATGGTGTACTTCAAGAGGAAACAAACCATAGAGATAGAACTTAGAACTACTTCATTTGGTCAAGTTTCAAGGAGCTAGCACAAACCGTGTTTGATTTAGAGTTTCAACACATCTATCTATATAGCAGAAAACAGAGTGAAACCTAAAAATTCAAAGTGTTACTGGAAACGAACGCTTGAACCTAGAAGAGTGAAAGTTGGGCAGCCAAGTGGGATTAGTGAACTGATCATTACCACCAAGTATCATCAAGATTTGGTGAAAAAATGTTTGCTGAGATTTCAGCAAACTAGTAGTTTTTTGGAAGCTTGGCAACCCCTTTCAAACGAAAGTGTTTTTCGCCAGTCTCTGCATGGGGTACTTCAAGAGGATAAAAAACATAGAGATAGAACTAACAACTACTTCATTTTGTCAAGTTTCAAGGAGCTAGCACAAACCGTGTTTGATTTAGAGTTTCAAAGACATCTATCTATATAGCAGAAAACAGAGTGAAACCTAAAATTTCAAAGTGTTACTGGAAACGAACGCTTGAACCTAGAAGAGTAAAAATTGGGCAGCCAAGTGGGCTTAGTGAACTGATCATTACCACCAAGTATCATCAAGTTTTGGTGAAGAAATGTTTGCTGAGATTTCAGCAAACGAGTAGTTTTTTGGAAGCTTGGCAACCCCTTTAAAACGAAAGTGTTTTTCGCCAGTCTCTGCATGGGGTACTTCAAGAGGAAACAAACCATAGAGATAGAACTTAGAACTACTTCATTTTGTCAAGTTTCACGGAGCTAGCACAAACCGTGTTTGATTTAGAGTTTCAAACACATCTATCTATATAGCAGAAAACAGAGTGAAACCTAAAAATTCAAAGTGTTACTGGAAACGAACGCTTGAACCTAGAATAGTGAAAGTTGGGCAGCCAAGTGGGATTAGTGAACTGATCATTACCACCAAGTATCATCAAGATTTGGTGAAAAAATGTTTGCTGAGATTTCAGCAAACTAGTAGTTTTTTGGAAGCTTGGAAACCCCTTTCAAACGAAAGTGTTTTTCGCCAGTCTCTGCATGGGGTACTTCAAGAGGAAACAAACCATAGAGATAGAACTTAGAACTACTTCATTTTGTCAAGTTTCACGGAGCTAGCACAAACCGTGTTTGATTTAGAGTTCTATATAACAGAAAACAGAGTGAAACCTAAAAATTCAAACTGTTACTGGAAACGAACGCTTGAACCTAGAAGAGTGAAAGTTGGGCAGCCAAGTGGGATTAGTGAACTCATCATTACCACCAAGTATCATCAAGATTTGGTGAAAAAATGTTTGCTGAGATTTCAGCAAACTAGTAGTTTTTTGGAAGCTTGGCAACCCCTTTCAAACGAAAGTGTTTTTCGCCAGTCTCTGCATGGGGTACTTCAAGAGGAAAGAAACCATAGAGATAGAACTTAGAACTTCTTCATTTGGTCAAGTTTCAAGGAGCTAGCACAAACCGTGTTTGATTTAGAATTCCAAACACAGCTATCTATGTTGGAGAAAACAGAGTGAAACCTAAAAATTCAAACAGTCTCTGGAAACGAAAGCTTCAACCTAGATGAATAAAATTTGGTCAGCCAAGTGGGCTTAGTGAACTGATCATTACCACCAAGTATCATCAAGATTTGGTGAAAAAATGTTTGCTGAGATTTCAGCAAACTAGTAGTTTTTTGGAAGCATGGCAACCCCTTTCAAACGAAAGTGTTTTTCGCCAGTCTCTGCATGGGGTACTTCAAAAGGAAACAAACCATAGAGATAGAACTTAGAACTACTTCATTTTGTCAAGTTTCAAGGAGCTAGCACAAACCGTGTTTGATTTAGAGTTTCAAACACATCTATCTATATAGCAGAAAACAGAGTGAAACCTAAAAATTCAAAGTGTTACTGGAAACGAACGCTTGAACCTAGAAGAGTGATAATTGGGCAGCCAAGTGGGCTTAGTGAACTGATCATTACCACCAAGTATCATCAAGATTTGGTGAAAAAATGGTTGCTGAGATTTCAGCAAACGAGTAGTTTTTTGGTAGCTTGGCAACCCCTTTCAAACGAAAGTGTTCTTCGCCAGTCTCTGCATTTGGTACTTCAAGAGGAAACAAACCATAGAGAAAGAACTTAGAACTACTTCATTTTGTCAAGTTTCACGGAGCTAGCACAAACCGTGTTTCATTTAGAGTTTCAAACACATCTATCTATATAGCAGAAAACAGAGTGAAACCTAAAAATTCAAAGTGTTACTGGAAACGAACGCTTGAACCTAGAAGAGTGAAAGTTGGGCAGCCAAGTGGGATTAGTGAACTGATCATTACCACTAAGTATCATCAAGTTTTGGTGAAAAAATGTTTGCTGAGTTTTCAGCAAACGAGTAGTTTTTTGGAAGCTTGGCAACCCCTTTAAAACGAAAGTGTTTTTCGCCAGTCTCTGCATGGGGTACTTCAAGAGGAAACAAACCATAGAGATAAAACTTAGAACTACTTCATTTGGTCAAGTTTCAAGGAGCTAGCACAAACCGTGTTTGATTTAGAGTTTCAACACTTCTATCTATATAGCAGAAAACAGAGTGAAACCTAAAAATTCAAAGTGTTACTGGAAACGAACGCTTGAACCTAGAAGAGTGAAAATTGGGCAGCCAAGTGGGCT
>NW_027513989.1:49211-109087 GCF_048772815.1 Callospermophilus lateralis
ACTTTGAAAATTTTAGGTTTCACTCTGTTTTTCTGCTATATAGATAGATGTCTTTGAAAACTCTAAATCAAACCACGGTTTGTGCTAGCTCCTTGAAACTTGACAAAATGAAGTAGTTCTAAGTTCTATCTCTATGGTTTGTTTCCTCTTGAAGTACCCCATGCAGAGACTGGCAAAGAACCCTTTCCTTTGAAAAGGCGTTGCCAAGCTTCCAAAAAACTACTCGTTTGCCGAAATCTCAGCAACATTTTTTCACCAAATCTTGATGATACTTGGTGGTAATGATCAGTTCACTAAGCCCCACTTGGCTGCCCAATTTATTCTTCTAGGTTGAATCTTTCGTTTCCAGTACTGTTTGAATTTTTAGGTTCACTCTGTTTTCTCCTACATAGATAGCTGTGTTTGAATTCTAAATCAAACACGGTTTGTGCTAGCTCCTTGAACCTTGACCAAATGAAGTAGTTCTAAGTTCTATCTCTATGGTTTGTTTCCTCTTGAAGTACCCCATGCAGAGACTGGCGAAGAACACTTTCGTTTGAAAGGGTTGCCAAGCTTCCAAAAAAACTACTCGTTTGCTGAAATCTCAGCAAACATTTTTTCACCAAACTTGATGATACTTGGTGGTAATGATCAGTACACTAAGCCCACTTGGCTGCCCAATTTTCACTCTTCTAGGTTCAAGCTTCGTTTCCAGTAACACTTTGAATTTTTAGGTTTCACTCTGTTTTCTGCTATTAGGTAGCTGTGTTTGGAATTCTAAATCAAACACGATTTGTGCTAGCTCCTTGAAACTTGACCAAATGAAGTAGTTCTAAGTTCTATCTCTAAGGTTTGTTTTCCTCTTGAAGTACCCCATGCAGAGAATGGCGAAAAACACTTTCGTTTGAAAGGGGTTGCCAAGCTTCCAAAAAACTACTAGTTTGCCGAAATCTCAGCAAACATTTTTTCACCAAATCTTGATGATACTTGGTGGTAATGATCAGTTCACTAAGCCCACTTGGCTGCCCAATTTTTTATTCTTCTAGGTTGAAGCATTCGTTTCCAGTAACAGTTTGAATTTTTAGGTTTCACTCTATTTTCTCCTACATAGATAGCTGTGTTTGGAATTCTAAATTCAAACACGGTTTGTGCTAGCTCCTTGTAACTTGACCAAATGAAGTAGTTCTAAGTTCTATCTCTATGGTTTGTTTCCTCTTGAAGTACCCCATGCAGATACTGGCGAAAAACACTTTCGTTTGAAAGGGGTTGCCCTTTCCAAAAACTACTAGTTTGCTGAAAACTCAGCAAACATTTTTTTAACCAAATCTTGATGATACTTGGTGGTAATGATCAATACACTAATCCCACTTGGATGCCCAATTTTTATTCTTCTAGTTTGAAGCATTCGTTTCCAGTAACAGTGTGAATTTTTAGGTTTCACTCTGTTTTCTCCTACATAGGTAGCTGTGTTTGGAATTCTAAATCAAACACGATTTGTGCTAGATCCTTGAAACTTGACCCAAATGAAGTAGTTCTAAGTTCTATCTCTAAGGTTTGTTTTCCTCTTGAAGTACCCCATGCAGAGACTGGCGAAAAACACTTTCGTTTGAAAGGGGTTGCCAAGCTTCCAAAACTACTAGTTTGCTGAAATCTCAGCAAACATTTTTCAGCAAATCTTGATGATACTTGGTGGTAATGATCAGTTCACTAAGCCCACTTGGCTGCCCAATTATTATTCTTCTAGGTTGAAGCATTCGTTTCCAGTAACAGTTTGAATTTTTAGGTTTCACTCTCTTTTCTCCTACATAGATAGCTGTGTTTTAATTCTAAATCAAACACGGTTTGTGCTAGCTCCTTGAACCTTGACCAAATGAAGTAGTTCTAAGTTCTATCTCTATGGTTTGTTTCCTCTTGAAGTACCCCATGCAGATACTGGCGAAAAACACTTTCGTTTGAAAGGGGTTGCCAAGCTTCCAAAAACTACTAGTTTGCTGAAAACTCAGCAAACATTTTTTTAACCAAAACTTGATGATACTTGGTGGTAATGATCAATACACTAATCCCACTTGGCTGCCCAATTTTTATTCTTCTAGGTTGAAGCATTCGTTTCCAGTAACAGTGTGAATTTTTTAGGTTTCACTCTGTTTTCTCCTACATAGGTAGCTGTATTTGGAATTCTAAATCAAACACGATTTGTGCTAGCTCCTTGAAACTTGACCAAATGAAGTAGTTCTAAGTTCTATCTCTAAGGTTTGTTTCCTCTTGAAGTACCCCATGCAGAGAATGGCGAAAAACACTTTCGTTTGAAAGGGGTTGCCAAGCTTCCAAAAAACTACTAGTTTGCCGAAAATCTCAGCAAACATTTTTTCACCAAATCTTGATGATACTTGGTGGTAATGATCAGTTCACTAAGCCCACTTGGCTGCCCAATTTTTATTCTTCTAGGTTGAAGCATTCGTTTCCAGTAACAGTTTGAATTTTTAGGTTTCACTCTATTTTCTCCTACATAGATAGCTGTGTTTGGAATTCTAAATCAAACACGGTTTGTGCTAGCTCCTTGTAACTTGACCAAATGAAGTAGTTCTAAGTTCTATCTCTATGGTTGTTCCTCTTGAAGTACCCCATGCAGATACTGGCGAAAAACACTTTCGTTTGAAAGGGGTTGCCCTTTCCAAAAAACTACTAGTTTGCTGAAAACTCAGCAAACATTTTTTTAACCAAATCTTGATGATACTTGGTGGTAATGATCAATACACTAATCCCACTTGGATGCCCAATTTTTATTCTTCTAGTTTGAAGCATTCGTTTCCAGTAACAGTGTGAATTTTTAGGTTTCACTCTGTTTTCTCCTACATAGGTAGCTGTGTTTGGAATTCTAAATCAAACACGATTTGTGCTAGATCCTTGAAACTTGACCAAATGAAGTAGTTCTAAGTTCTATCTCTAAGGTTTGTTTCCTCTTGAAGTACCCCATGCAGAGACTGGCGAAAAACACTTTCGTTTGAAAGGGGTTGCCAAGCTTCCAAAAAACTACTAGTTTGCTGAAATCTCAGCAAACATTTTTTCAGCAAATCTTGATGATACTTGGTGGTAATGATCAGTTCACTAAGCCCACTTGGCTGCCCAATTATTATTCTTCTAGGTTGAAGCATTCGTTTCCAGTAACAGTTTGAATTTTTAGGTTTCACTCTCTTTTCTCCTACATAGATAGCTGTGTTTAATTCTAAATCAAACACGGTTTGTGCTAGCTCCTTGAACCTTGACCAAATGAAGTAGTTCTAAGTTCTATCTCTATGGTTTGTTTCCTCTTGAAGTACCCCATGCAGATACTGGCGAAAAAACACTTTCGTTTGAAAGGGGTTGCCAAGCTTCCAAAAAACTACTAGTTTGCTGAAAACTCAGCAAACATTTTTTTAACCAAAACTTGATGATACTTGGTGGTAATGATCAATACACTAATCCCACTTGGCTGCCCAATTTTTATTCTTCAATTTTGAAGCATTCGTTTCCAGTAACAGTGTGAATTTTTAGGTTTCACTCTGTTTTCTCCTACATAGGTAGCTGTATTTGGAATTCTAAATCAAACACGATTTGTGCTAGCTCCTTGAAACTTGACCAAATGAAGTAGTTCTAAGTTCTATCTCTAAGGTTTGTTTCCTCTTGAAGTACCCCATGCAGAGAATGGCGAAAAACACTTTCGTTTGAAAGGGGTTTGCCAAGCTTCCAAAAAACTACTAGTTTGCCGAAATCTCAGCAAACATTTTTTCACCAAATCTTGATGATACTTGGTGGTAATGATCAGTTCACTAAGCCCACTTGGCTGCCCAATTTTTATTCTTCTAGGTTGAAGCATTCGTTTCCAGTAACAGTTTGAATTTTTAGGTTTCACTCTATTTTCTCCTACATAGATAGCTGTGTTTGGAATTCTAAATCAAACACGGTTTGTGCTAGCTCCTTGTAACTTGACCAAATGAAGTAGTTGTAAGTTCTATCTCTATGGTTTGTTTCCTCTTGAAGTACCCCATGCAGATACTGGCGAAAAACACTTTCGTTTGAAAGGGGTTGCCCTTTCCAAAAAACTACTAGTTTGCTGAAAACTCAGCAAACATTTTTTTAACCAAATCTTGATGATACTTGGTGGTAATGATCAATACACTAATCCCACTTGGATGCCCAATTTTTATTCTTCTAGTTTGAAGCATTCGTTACCAGTAACAGTGTGAATTTTTAGGTTTCACTCTGTTTTCTCCTACATAGGTAGCTGTGTTTGGAATTCTAAATCAAACACGATTTGTGCTAGATCCTTGAAACTTGACCAAATGAAGTAGTTCTAAGTTCTATCTCTAAGGTTTGTTTCCTCTTGAAGTACCCCATGCAGAGACTGGCGAAAAACACTTTCGTTTGAAAGGGGTTGCCAAGCTTCCAAAAAACTACTAGTTTGCTGAAATCTCAGCAAACATTTTTTCAGCAAATCTTGATGATACTTGGTGGTAATGATCAGTTCACTAAGCCCACTTGGCTGACCAATTTTTATTCTTCTAGGTTGAAGCATTCGTTTCCAGTAACAGTTTGAATTTTTAGGTTTCACTCTGTTTTCTCCTACCTAGATAGCTGTGTTTGGAATTCTAAATCAAACACGGTTTGTGCTAGCTCCTTGAAACTTGACCATATGAAGTAGTTCTAAGTTCTATCGCTATGGTTTGTTTTCTCTTGAAGTACCCCATGCAGAGACTGGTGAAAAACACTTTCGTTTGAAAGGGGTTGCCAAGCTTCCAAAAAACTACTAGTTTGCTGAAATCTCAGCAAACATTTTTTCACCAAATCTTGATGATACTTGGTGGTAATGATCAGTTCACTAATCCCACTTGGCTGACCAATTTTTATTCTTCTAGGTTGAAGCATTCGTTTCCAGTAACAGTTTGAATTTTTAGGTTTCACTCTGTTTTCTCCTACATAGATAGCTGTGTTTGGAATTCTAAATCAAACACGGTTTGTGCTAGCTCCTTGAAACTCGACCAAATGAAGTAGTTCTAAGTTCTATCTCTATGGTTTGTTTCCTCTTGAAGTACCCCATGCAGAGACTGGGGAAAAACACTTTCGTTTGAAAGGGGTTGCCAAGCTTCCAAAAAACTAATAGTTTGCTGAAATCTCAGGAAACATTTTTTCACCAAAACTTGATGATACTTGGTGGTAATGATCAGTTCACTAAGCCCACTGACTACTCAATTTTCACTCTTCTAGGTTGAAGCGTTCATTTCCAGTAACAGTTTGAACTTTTAGGTTTCACTCTGTTTTCTCCTACATAGATAGCTGTGTTTGGAATTCTAAATCAAACACGGTTTGTGCTAGCTCCTTGAAACTTGACCAAATGGAGTAGTTCTAAGTTCTATCGCTATGGTTTGTTTTCTCTTGAAGTACCCCATGCAGAGACTGGCGAAAAACACTTTCGTTTGAAAGGGGTTGCCAAGCTTCCAAAAAACTACTAGTTTCCTGAAATCTCAGCAAACATTTTTTCACCAAATCTTGATGATACTGGGTGGTAATGATCAGTTCACTAATCCCACTTGGCTGCCCAATTTTTATTCTTCTAGGTTGAAGCATTCGTTTCCAGTAACAGTTTGAATTTTTAGGTTTCACTCTGTTTTCTCCTACATAGATAGCTGTGTTTGGAATTCTAAATCAAACACGGTTTGTGCTAGCTCCTTGAAACTTGACCAAATGAAGTAGTTCTAAGTTCTATCTCTATGGTTTGTTTCCTCTAGAAGTACCCCATGCAGAGACTGGCGAAAAACTCTTTCGTTTGAAAGGGGTTGCCAAGCTTCCAAAAAACTACTAGTTTGCCGAAATCTCAGGAAATATTTTTTCACCAAATCTTGAAGATACTTGGTGGTAATGATCAGTTCACTAAGCCCACTTGGCTGCCCAATTTTTATTCTTCTAGGTTGAAGCATTCGTTTCCAGTAACAGTTTGAATTTTTATTTTTCACTCTCTTTTCTCCTACATAGATAGCTGTGTTTGGAATTCTAAATCAAACACGGTTTGTGCTAGCTCCTTGAAACTTGACCAAATGAAGTAGTTCTAAGTTCTCTCTCTATGGTTTGTTTCCTCTTGAAGTACCCCATGCAGATACTGGCGAAAAACACTTTCGTTTGAAAGGGGTTGCCAAGCTTCCAAAAAACTACTAGTTTGCTGAAAACTCAGCAAACATTTTTTTAACCAAAACTTGATGATACTTGGTGGTAATGATCAATACACTAATCCCACTTGGCTGCCCAATTTTTATTCTTCTAGGTTGAAGCATTCGTTTCCAGTAACAGTGTGAATTTTTAGGTTTCACTCTCTTTTCTCCTACAAAGATAGCTGTGTTTGGAATTCTAAATCAAACACGGTTTGTGCTAGCTCCTTGAAACTTGACCAAATGAAGTAGTTCTAAGTTCTATCTCTATGGTTTGTTTCCTCTAAGTACCCCATGCAGAGACTGGCGAAAAACTCTTTAGTTTGAAAGGGGTTGCCAAGCTTCCAAAAAACTACTAGTTTGCCGAAATCTCAGCAAACATTTTTTCACCAAATCTTGATGATACTTGGTGGTAATGATCAGTTCACTAAGCCCACTTGGCTGCCCAATTATTATTCTTCTAGGTTGAAGCATTCGTTTCCAGTAACAGTTTGAATTTTTAGGTTTCACTCTGTTTTCTCCTACATAGATAGCTGTGTTTGGAATTCTAAATCAAACACGGTTTGTGCTAGCTCCTTGAAACTTGACCAAATGAAGTAGTTCTAAGTTCTATCGCTATGGTTTGTTTTCTCTTGAAGTACTCCATGCAGAGACTGGCGAAAAACACTTTCGTTTGAAAGGGGTTGCCAAGCTTCCAAAAAACTACTAGTTTGCTGAAATCTCAGCAAACATTTTTTCACCAAATCTTGATGATACTTGGTGGTAATGATCAGTTCACTAAGCCCACTTGGCTGCTCAATTTTATTCTTCTAGGTTGAAGCATTCGTTTCCAGTAACAGTTTGAATTTTTAGGTTTCACTCTGTTTTCTCCTACATAGATAGCTGTGTTTGGAATTCTAAATCAAAAACGGTTTGTGCTAGCTCCTTGAAACTTGACCAAATGAAGTAGTTCTAAGTTCTATCTCTAAGGTTTGTTTCCTCTAGAAGTACCCCATGCAGAGACTGGCGAAAAAATCTTTCGTTTGAAAGGGGTTGCCAAGCTTCCAAAAAACTACTAGTTTGCCGAAATTTCAGGAAACTATTTTTCACCAAATCTTGAAGATACTTGGTGGTAATGATCAGTTCACTAAGCCCACTTGGTTGCCCAATTTTTATTCTTCTAGGTTGAAGCATTCGTTTCCAGTAACAGTTTGAATTTTTAGGTTTCACTCTGTTTTCTCCTACATAGATAGCTGTGTTTGGAATTCTAAATCAAACACGGTTTGTGCTAGCTCCTTGAAACTTGACCAAATGAAGTAGTTCTAAGTTCTATCTCTATGGTTTGTTTCCTCTAGAAGTACCCCATGCAGAGACTGGCGAAAAACTCTTTCGTTTGAAAGGGGTTGCCAAGCTTCCAAAAAACTACTAGTTTGCCGAAATCTCAGCAAACATTTTATAACCAAATCTTGATGATACTTGGTGATAATGATCAGTTCACTAAGCCCACTTGGCTGCCCAATTTTTATTCTTCTAGGTTGAAGCATTCGTTTCCAGTAACAGTTTGAATTTTTAGGTTTCACTCTCTTTTCTCCTACATAGATAGCTGTGTTTGGAATTCTAAATCAAACACGGTTTGTGCTAGCTCCTTGAACCTTGACCAAATGAAGTAGTTCTATGTTCTATCTCTATGGTTTGTTTCCTCTTGAAGTACCCCATGCAGATACTGGCGAAAAACACTTTCCTTTGAAAGGGGTTGCCAAGCTTCCAAAAAACTACTAGTTTGCTGAAAACTCAGCAAACATTTTTTTAACCAAAACTTGATGATACTTGGTGGTAATGATCAATACACTAATCCCACTTGGCTGCCCAATTTTTATTCTTCTAGGTTGAAGCATTCGTTTCCAGTAACAGTGTGAATTTTTAGGTTTCACTCTTTTTTCTCCTACATAGGTAGCTGTATTTGGAATTCTAAATCAAACACGATTTGTGCTAGCTCCTTGAAACTTGACCAAATGAAGTAGTTCTAAGTTCTATCTCTAAGGTTTGTTTCCTCTTGAAGTACCCCATGCAGAGACTGGCGAAAAACACTTTCGTTTGAAAGGGGTTGCCAAGCTTCCAAAAAACTACTAGTTTGCTGAAATCTCAGCAAACATTTTTTCACCAAATCTTGATGATACTTGGTGGTAATGATCAGTTCACTAAGCCCACTTGGCTGCCCAATTTTTATTCTTCTAGGTTGAAGCATTCGTTTCCAGTAACAGTTTGAATTTTTAGGTTTCACTCTGTTTTCTCCTACATAGATAGCTGTGTTTGGAATTCTAAATCAAACACGGTTTGTGCTAGCTCCTTGTAACTTGACCAAATGAAGTAGTTCTAAGTTCTATCTCTATGGTTTGTTTCCTCTTGAATTACCCCATGCAGAGTCTGCCGAAAAACACTTTCGTTTGAAAGGGGTTGCCAAGCTTCCAAAAAACTACTAGTTTGCCGAAATCTCAGCAAACATTTTTTCACCAAATCTTGATGATACTTGGTGGTAATGATCAGTTCACTAAGCCCACTTTCCTGCCCAATTTTTATTCTTCTAGGTTGAAGCATTCGTTTCCAGTAACAGTTTGAATTTTTAGGTTTCACTCTGTTTTCTCCTACATAGATAGCTGTGTTTGGAATTCTAAATCAAACACGGTTTGTGCTAGCTCCTTGTAACTTGACCAAATGAAGTAGTTCTAAGTTCTATCTCTATGGTTTGTTTCCTCTTGAAGTACCCCATGCAGATACTGGCGAAAAACACTTTCGTTTGAAAGGGGTTGCCCTTTCCAAAAAACTACTAGTTTGCTGAAAACTCAGCAAACATTTTTTTAACCAAATCTTGATGATACTTGGTGGTAATGATCAATACACTAATCCCACTTGGATGCCCAATTTTTATTCTTCTAGGTTGAAGCATTCATTTCCAGTAACAGTTTGAATTTTTAGGTTTCACTCTGTTTTCCCTACCTAGATAGCTGTGTTTGGAATTCTAAATCAAACACGGTTTGTGCTAGCTCCTTGAATCTTGACCAAATGAAGTAGTTCTATGTTCTATCGCTATGGTTTGTTTTCTCTTGAAGTACCCCATGCAGAGACTGGCGAAAAACACTTTCGTTTGAAAGGGGTTGCCAAGCTTCCAAAAAACTACTAGTTTGCTGAAATCTCAGCAAACATTTTTTCACCAAATCTTGATGATACTTGGTGGTAATGATCAGTTCACTAATCCCACTTGGCTGACCAATTTTTATTCTTCTAGGTTGAAGCATTCGTTTCCAGTAACAGATTGAATTTTTAGGTTTCACTGTGTTTTCTCCTACATAGATAGCTGTGTTTGGAATTCTAAATCAAACACGGTTTGTGCTAGCTCCCTGAAACTCGACCAAATGAAGTAGTTCTAAGTTCTATCTCTATGGTTTGTTTCCTCTTGAAATACCCCATGCACAGACTGGGGAAAAACACTTTCGTTTGAAAGGGGTTGCCAAGCTTCCAAAAAACTAATAGTTTGCTGAAATCTCAGCAAACATTTTTTCACCAAATCTTGATGATACTTGGTGGTAATGATCAGTTCACTAAGCCCACTGACTACTCAATTTTCACTCTTCTAGGTTGAAGCGTTCATTTCCAGTAACAGTTTGAACTTTTAGGTTTCACTCTGTTTTCTCCTACATAGATAGCTGTGTTTGGAATTCTAAATCAAACACGGTTGTGCTAGCTCCTTGAAACTTGACCAAATGAAGTAGTTCTAAGTTCTATCTCTATGGTTTGTTTCCTCTTGAAGTACCCCATGCAGAGACTGGCGAAAAACACTTTCGTTTGAAAGGGGTTGCTAAGCTCCCAAAAAATTACTAGTTTGCTGAAATCTCAGCAAACATTTTTTACCAAATCTTGATGATACTTGGTGGTAATGATCAGTTCACTAAGCCCACTTGGCTGCCCAATTTTCACTCTTCAAGTTTCAAGTGTTCGTTTCCAGTAACAGTTTGAATTTTTAGGTTTCACTCTGTTTTCTCATACATAGATAGCTGTGTTTTTAATTCTAAATCAAACACGGTTTGTGCTAGCTCCTTGAAACTTGACCAAATGAAGTAGTTCTAAGTTCTATCTCTAAGGTTTGTTTCGTCTTGAAGTACCCCATGCAGAGACTGGTGAAAAACACTTTCGTTTTAAAGGGGTTGCCAAGCTTCCAAAAAAATACTAGTTTGCTGAAATCTCAGCGAACATTTTTTCACCAAATCTTGATGATACTTGGTGGTAATGATCAGTTCACTAAGCCCACTTGGCTGCCCAATTTTCACTCTTCTAGGTTCAAGCGTTCGTTTCCAGTAACAGTTTGAATTTTAGTTTCACTCTGTTTTCTCCTACATAGATAGCTGTGTTAGGAATTCTAAATCAAACACGGTTTGTGCTAGCTCCTTGTAACTTGACCAAATGAAGTAGTTCTAAGTTCTATCTCTATGGTTTGTTTTCTCTTGAAGTTCCCCATGCAGAGACTGGCGAAAAACACTTTCGTTTGAAAGGGGTTGCCAAGCTTCCAAAAACTACTAGTTTGCTGAAATCTCAGCAAACATTTTTTCACCAAATCTTGATGATACTTGGTGGTAATGATCAGTTCACTAAGCCCACTTGGCTGCCCAATTTTCACTATTCTAGGTTCAAGCGTTCGTTTCCAGTAACAGTTTGAATTTTTAGGTTTCACTCTGTTTTCTCCTACATAGATAGCTGTGTTTGGAATTCTAAATCAAACACGGTTTGTGCTAGCTCCTTGAAACTTGACAAAATGAAGTAGTTCTAAGTTCTATCTCTGTGGTTTGTTTCCTCTTGAAGTACCCCATGCAGAGACTGGTGAAAAACACTTTCGTTTGAAAGGGGTTGCCAAGCTTCCAAAAAACTACTAGTTTGCCAAAATCTCAGCGAACATTTTTCACCAATCTTGATGATACTTGGTGGTAATGATCAGGACACTAAGCCCACTTGGCTGCCCAATTTTTATTCTTCTAGGTTGAAGCATTCGTTTCCAGTAACAGTTTGAATTTTATGTTTCACTCTGTTTTCTCCTACATAGATAGCTGTGTTGGAATTCTAAATAAACCACGGTTTGTGCTAGCTCCTTGAAACTTGACCAAATGAAGTAGTTCTAAGTTCTATCTCTATGGTTTGTTTCCTCTTGAAGTACCCCATGCAGAGACTGGTGAAAAACACTTTCGTTTGAAAGGGGTTGCCAAGCTTCCAAAAAACTACTAGTTTGCTGAAATCTCAGCGAATATTTTTTCACTAAAATCTTGATGATACTTGGTGGTAATGATCAGTTCACTAAGCCCACTTTGCTGCCCAATTTTCACTCTTCTAGGTTCAAGCATTCGTTTCCAGTAACAGTTTGAATTTTTCGGTTTCACTCTGATTTCTCCTATATAGATAGCTGTGTTTGGAATTCTAAATCAAACCACGGTTTGTGCTAGCTCCTTGAAACTTGACCAAATGAAGTAGTTCTAAGTTCTATCTCTATGGTTTGTTTCCTCTAGAAGTACCCCATGCAGAGACTGGCGAAAAACTCTATCGTTTGAAAGGGGTTGCCAAGCTTCCAAAAAACTACTAGTTTGCCGAAAACTCAGCAAACATTTTTTCACCAAATCTTGATGATACTTGGTGGTAATGATCAGTTCACTAAGCCCACTTGGCTGCCCAATTTTTATTCTTCTAGGTTGAAGCATTCGTTTCCAGTAACAGTTTGAATTTTTAGGTTTCACTCTGTTTTCTCCTACATAGATAGCTGTGTTTGGAATTCTAAATCAAACACGGTTTGTGCTAGCTCCTTGAAACTTGACCAAATGAAGTAGTTCTATGTTCTGTCTCTATGGTTTGTTTCCTCTTGAAGTACCCCATGCAGATACTGGCGAAAAACACTTTCGTTTGAAAGGGGTTGCCAAGCTTCCAAAAAACTACTAGTTTGCTGAAAACTCAGCAAACATTTTTTTAACCAAATATTGATGATACTTGGTGGTAATGATCAATACACTAATTTCACTTGGGTGCCCAATTTTTATTCTTCTAGGTTGAAGCATTCGTTTCCAGTAACAGTGTGAATTTTTAGGTTTCACTCTGTTTTCTCCTACATAGGTAGCTGTGTTTGGAATTCTAAATCAAACACGATTTGTGCTAGCTCCTTGAAACTTGACCAAATGAAGTAGTTCTAAATTCTATCTCTATGGTTTGTTTCCTCTTGAAGTACCCCATGCAGAGGCTGGCGAAAAACACTTTCGTTTGAAAGGGGTTGCCAAGCTTCCAAAAAACTACTAGTTTGCTGAAATCTCAGCAAACATTTTTTTACCAAATCTTGATGATACTTGGGGGTAATGATCAGTTCACTAATCCCACTTGGCTGCCCAATTTTTTGTCTTCTAGGTTGAAGCATTCGTTTCCAGTAACAGTTTGAATTTTTAGGTTTCACTCTGTCTTCTCCTACATAGATAGCTGTGTTTGGAATTCTAAATCAAACACGGTTTGTGCTAGCTCCTTGAAACTTGACCAAATGAAGTAGTTCTAAGTTCTATCTCGATGGTTTGTTTCCTCTTGAAGTACCACATGCAGAGACTGGCGAAAAACTCATTCGTTTGAAAGGGGTTGCAAAGCTTCCAAAAAACTACTAGTTTGCCGAAATCTCAGCAAACATTTTTTCAACAAATCTTGATAATACTTGGTGGTAATGATCAGTTCACTAAGCCCACTTGGCTGCCCAATTTTTATTCTTCTAGGTTGAAGCATTCGTTTCCAGTAACAGTTTGAATTTTTAGGTTTCACTCTGTTTTCTCCTACATAGATAGCTGTTTTTGGAATTCTAAATCAAACACGGTTGTTCTAGCTCCTTGAAACTTGACCAAATGAAGTAGTTCTAAGTTCTATCTCTATGGTTTGTTTCCTCTTGAAGTACCCCATGAAGAGACTGGCGAAAAACACTTTGGTTTGAAAGGGGTTGATAAGCTCCCAAAAAACTACTAGTTTGCTGAAATCTCAGCAAACATTTTTTCACCAAATTTTGATGATACTTGTTGGTAATGATCAGTTCACTAATCCCACTTGGCTGCCCAATTTTTTGTCTTCTAGGTTGAAGCATTCGTTTCCAGTAACAGTTTGAATTTTTAGGTTTCACACTGTTTTCTCCTATATAGATAGCTGTGTTTGGAATTCTAAATCAAACACGGTTTGTGCTAGCTCCTTGAAACTTGACCAAATGAAGTAGTTCTAAGTTCTATCTCTATGGTTTGTTTCCTCTAGAAGTACCCCATGCAGAGACTGGCGAAAAACTCTTTCGTTTGAAAGGGGTTGCCAAGCTTCCAAAAAACTACTAGTTTGCCGAAATCTCAGCAAACATTTTTTCACCAAATCTTGATGATACTTGGTGGTAATGATCAGTTCACTAAGCCCACTTGGCTGCCCAATTTTTATTCTTCTAGGTTGAAGCATTCGTTTCCAGTAACAGATTGAATTTTTAGGTTTCACTCTCTTTTCTCCTACATAGATAGCTGTGTTTGGAATTCTAAATCAAACACGGTTTGTGCTAGCTCCTTGAAACTTGACCAAATGAAGTAGTTCTATGTTCTGTCTCTATGGTTTGTTTCCTCTTGAAGTACCCCATGCAGATACTGGCGAAAAACACTTTCGTTTGAAAGGGGTTGCCAAGCTTCCAAAAAACTACTAGTTTGCTGAAAACTCAGCAAACATTTTTTTAACCAAATATTGATGATACTTGGTGGTAATGATCAATACACTAATTTCACTTGGGTGCCCAATTTTTATTCTTCTAGGTTGAAGCATTCGTTTCCAGTAACAGTGTGAATTTTTAGGTTTCACTCTGTTTTCTCCTACATATGTAGCTGTGTTTGGAATTCTAAATCAAACACGGTTTGTGCTAGCTCCTTGAAACCTGACAAATTGAAGTAGTTCTAAGTTCTATCTCTATGGTTTGTTTCCTCTTGAAGTACCCCATGCAGAGACTGGCAAAAAACACTTTCGTTTGAAAGGGGTTGCCAAGCTTCCAAAAAACTACTAGTTTGCTGAAATCTCAGCAAACATTTTTTCACCAAATCTTGATGATACTTGTTGGTAATGATCAGTTCACTAAGCCCACTATGCTGCATAATTTTTATTCTTCCAGGTTGAAGCATTCGTTTCCAGTAACAGTTTGAATTTTTAGGTTTCACACTGTTTTCTCCTATATAGATAGCTGTGTTTGGAATTCTAAATCAAACACGGTTTGTGCTAGCTCCTTGAAACTTGACCAAATGAAGTAGTTCTAAGTTCTATCTCTATGGTTTGTTTCCTCTTGATGTACCCCATGCAGAGACTTGTGAAAAATACTTTCGTTTGAAAGGGGTTGCCAAGCTTCCAAATAAACTACTAGTTTGCTGAAATCTCAGCAAACATTTTTTCACCAAATCTTGATGATACTTGGTGGTAATGATCAGTTCACTAAGCCCACTTGGCTGCCCAATTTTTATTCTTCTAGGTTGAAGCATTCGTTTCCAGTAACAGTTTGTATTTTTAGGTTTCACTCTGTTTTCTCCTACATAGATAGCTGTGTTTGGAATTCTAAATCAAACACGGTTTGTGCTAGCTCCTTGAAACTTGACCAAATGAAGTAGTTCTAAGTTCTATCTCGATGGTTTGTTTCCTCTTGAAGTACCACATGCAGAGACTGGCGAAAAACTCATTCGTTTGAAAGGGGTTGCCAAGCCTCCAAAAAACTACTAGTTTGCCGAAATCTCAGCAAACATTTTTTCAACAAATCTTGATAATACTTGGTGGTAATGATCAGTTCACTAAGCCCACTTGGCTGCCCAATTTTTATTCTTCTAGGTTGAAGCATTCGTTTCCAGTAACAGTTTGAATTTTTAGGTTTCACTCTGTTTTCTCCTACATAGATAGCTGTTTTTGGAATTCTAAATAAAACATGGTTGTGCTAGCTCCTTGAAACTTGACCAAATGAAGTAGTTCTAAGTTCTATCTCTATGGTTTGTTTCCTCTTGAAGTACCCCATGCAGAGACTGGCGAAAAACACTTTCGTTTGAAAGGGGTTGATAAGCTCCCAAAAAACTACTAGTTTGCTGAAATCTCAGCAAACATTTTTTCACCAAATCTTGATGATACTTGTTGGTAATGATCAGTTCACTAATCCCACTTGGCTGCCCAATTTTTTGTCTTCTAGGTTGAAGCATTCGTTTCCAGTAACAGTTTGAATTTTTAGGTTTCACACTGTTTTCTCCTATATAGATAGCTGTGTTTGGAATTCTAAATCAAACACGGTTTGTGCTAGCTCCTTGAAACTGGACCAAATGAAGTAGTTCTAAGTTCTATCTCTATGGTTTGTTTCCTCTTGATGTACCCCATGCAGAGACTTGTGAAAAATACTTTCGTTTGAAAGGGGTTGCCAAGCTTCGAAATAAACTACTAGTTTGCTGAAATCTCAGCAAATATTTTTTCACCAAATCTTGATGATACTTGGTGATAATGATCAGTTCACTAAGCCCACGTGGCTGCCCAATTTTTTATTCTTCTAGGTTGAAGCATTCGTTTCCAGTAACAGTTTGTATTTTTAGGTTTCACTCTGTTTTCTCCTACATAGATAGCTGTGTTTGGAATTCTAAATCAAACACGGTTTGTGCTAGCTCCTTGAAACTTGACCAAATGAAGTAGTTCTAAGTTCTATCTCTATGGTTTGTTTCCTCTAGAAGTACCCCATGCAGAGACTGGCGAAAAACTCTTTCGTTTGAAAGGGGTTGCCAAGCTTCCAAAAAACTACTAGTTTGCCGAAATCTCAGCAAACATTTTTTCACCAAATCTTGATGATACTTGGTGGTAATGATCAGTTCACTAAGCCCACTTGGCTGCCCAATTTTTATTCTTCTAGGTTGAAGCATTCGTTTCCAGTAACAGTTTGAATTTTTAGGTTTCACTCTCTTTTCTCCTACATAGATAGCTGTGTTTGGAATTCTAAATCAAACACGGTTTGTGCTAGCTCCTTGAAACTTGACCAAATGAAGTAGTTCTATGTTCTGTCTCTATGGTTTGTTTCCTCTTGAAGTACCCCATGCAGATACTGGCGAAAAACACTTTCGTTTGAAAGGGGTTGCCAAGCTTCCAAAAAACTACTAGTTTGCTGAAAACTCAGCAAACATTTTTTTAACCAAATATTGATGATACTTGGTGGTAATGATCAATACACTAATTTCACTTGGGTGCCCAATTTTTATTCTTCTAGGTTGAAGCATTCGTTTCCAGTAACAGTGTGAATTTTTAGGTTTCACTCTGTTTTCTCCTACATAGGTAGCTGTGTTTGGAATTCTAAATCAAACACGATTTGTGCTAGCTCCTTGAAACTTGACCAAATGAAATAGTTCTAAATTCTATCTCTAAGGTTTGTTTCCTCTTGAAGTACCCCATGCAGAGACTGGCGAAAAACACTTTCGTTTGAAAGGGGTTGCCAAGTTTCCAAAAAACTACTAGTTTGCTGAAATCTCAGCAATCGTTTTTTTACCAAATCTTGATGATACTTGGGGGTAATGATCACATCACTAATCCCACTTGGCTGCCCAATTTTTTGTCTTCTAGGTTGAAGCATTCGTTTCCAGTAACAGTTTGAATTTTTAGGTTTCACTCTGTTTTATTCTACATAGATAGCTGTGTTTGGAATTCTAAATCAAACACGGTTTGTGCTAGCTCCTTGAAACCTGACAAATTGAAGTAGTTCTAAGTTCTATCTCTATGGTTTGTTTCCTCTTGAAGTACCCCATGCAGAGACTGGCAAAAAACACTTTCGTTTGAAAGGGGTTGCCAAGCTTCCAAAAAACTACTAGTTTGCTGAAATCTCAGCAAACATTTTTTCACCAAATCTTGATGATACTTGTTGGTAATGATCAGTTCACTAATCCCACTTGGCTGCCCAATTTTTTGTCTTCTAGGGTGAAGCATTCGTTTCCAGTAACAGTTTGAATTTTTAGGTTTCACTCTGTTTTCTCCTATATAGATAGCTGTGTTTGGAATTCTAAATCAAACACGGTTTGTGCTAGCTCCTTGAAACTTGACCAAATGAAGTAGTTCTAAGTTCTATCTCTATGGTTTGTTTCCTCTTGATGTACCCCATGCAGAGGCTTGTGAAAAATACTTTCGTTTGAAAGGGGTTGCCAAGCTTCCAAATAAACTACTAGTTTGCTGAAATCTCAGCAAACATTTTTTCACCAAATCTTGATGATACTTGGTGGTAATGATCAGTTCACTAAGCCCACTTGGCTGCCCAATTTTTATTCTTCTATTTTGAAGCATTCGTTTCCAGTAACATTTGTATTTTTAGGTTTCACTCTGTTTTCTCCTACATAGATAGCTGTGTTTGGAATTCTAAATCAAACACGGTTTGTGCTAGCTCCTTGAAACTTGACCAAATGAAGTAGTTCTAAGTTCTATCTCGATGGTTTGTTTCCTCTTGAAGTACCACATGCAGAGACTGGCGAAAAACTCATTCGTTTGAAAGGGGTTGCAAAGCTTCCAAAAAACTACTAGTTTGCCGAAATCTCAGCAAATATTTTTTCAACAAATCTTGATAATACTTGGTGGTAATGATCAGTTCACTAAGCAAACTTGGCTGCCCAATTTTTATTCTTCTAGGTTGAAGCATTCGTTTCCAGTAACAGTTTGAATTTTTAGGTTTCACTCTGTTTTCTCCTACATAGATAGCTGTTTTTGGAATTCTAAAAAAAACACGATTGTGCTAGCTCCTTGAAACTTGACCAAATGAAGTAGTTCTAATTTCTATCTCTATGGTTTGTTTCCTCTTGAAGTACCCCATGCAGAGACTGGCGAAAAACACTTTCGTTTGAAAGGGGTTGATAAGCTCCCAAAAAACTACTAGTTTGCTGAAATCTCAGCAAACATTTTTTCACCAAATCTTGATGATACTTGTTGGTAATGATCAGTTCACTAATCCCACTTGGCTGCCCAATTTTTTGTCTTCTAGGTTGAAGCATTCGTTTCCAGTAACAGTTTGAATTTTTAGGTTTCACACTGTTTTCTCCTATATAGATAGCTGTGTTTGGAATTCTAAATCAAACACGGTTTGTGCTAGCTCCTTGAAACTTGACCAAATGAAGTAGTTCTAAGTTCTATCTCTATGGTTTGTTTCCTCTTGATTTACCCCATGCAGAGACTTGTGAAAAATACTTTCGTTTGAAAGGGGTTGCCAAGCTTCCAAATAAACTACTAGTTTGCTGAAATCTCAGCAAACATTTTTTCACCAAATCTTGATGATACTTGGTGGTAATGATCAGTTCACTAAGCCCACTTGGCTGCCCAATTTTTATTCTTCTAGGTTGAAGCATTCGTTTCCAGTAACAGTTTGTATTTTTAGGTTTCACTCTGTTTTCTCCTACATAGATAGCTGTGTTTGGAATTCTAAATCAAACACGGTTTGTGCTAGCTCCTTGAAACTTGACCAAATGAAGTAGTTATAAGTTCTATCTCGATGGTTTGTTTTCTCCTGAAGTACCACATGCAGAGACTGGCGAAAAACTCATTCGTTTGAAAGGGGTTGCAAAGCTTCCAAAAAACTACTAGTTTGCCGAAATCTCAGCAAACATTTTTTCAACAAATCTTGATAATACTTGGTGGTAATGATCAGTTCACTAAGCCCACTTGGCTGCCCAATTTTTATTCTTCTAGGTTGAAGCATTCGTTTCCAGTAACAGTTTGAATTTTTAGGTTTCACTCTGTTTTCTCCTACATAGATAGCTGTTTTTGGAATTCTAAATAAAACACGGTTGTGCTAGCGCCTTGAAACTTGACCAAATGAAGTAGTTCTAAGTTCTATCTCTATGGTTTGTTTCCTCTTGAAGTACCCCATGCAGAGACAGGCGAAAAACACTTTTGTTTGAAAGGGGTTGCCAAGCTTCCAAAAAACTACTAGTTTGCTGAAATCTCAGCAAACATTTTTTCACCAAATCTTGATGATACTTGGTGGTAATGATAGTTCACTAAGCCCACTTGGCTGCCCAATATTCAGTCTTCTAGGGTCAAGCGTTCGTTTCCAGTAACAGTTTGAATTTTTAGGTTTCACTCTGTTTTCAACCTACATAGATAGCTGTGTTTGGAATTCTAAATCAAACACGGTTTGTGCTAGCTCCTTGAAACTTGACCAAATGAAGTAGTTCTAAGTTCTATCTCTATGGTTTGTTTCCTCTTGAAGTACCCCATGCAGAGACTGGCGAAAAACACTTTCGTTTGAAAGGGGTTGCCAAGCTTCCAAAAAACTACTAGTTTGCTGAAATCTCAGAAAACATTTTTTCACCAAACCTTGATGATACTTGGTGGTAATGATCAGTTCACTAAGCCCACTTGGCTGCCCAATTTTTATTCTTCTAGGTTGAAGCATTCGTTTCCAGTAACAATTTGAATTTTTAGGTTTCACTCTGTTTTCTCCTACATAGATAGCTGTGTTTGGAATTCTAAATCAAACACGGTTTGTGCTAGCTCCTTGAAACTTGACCAAATGAAGTAGTTCTAAGTTCTATCTCTATGGTTTGGTTCCTCTTGAAGTACCCCATGCAGAGACTGGCGAAAAACACTTTCGTTTGAAAGGGGTTGCCAAGCTTCCAAAAAATTACTAGTGCTGAAATCTCAGCAAACATATTTTCACCAAATCTTGATGATACTTGGTGGTAATGATCAGTTCACTAAGCCCACTTGGCTGCCCAATTTTTATTCTTCTAGGTTGAAGCATTCGTTTCCAGTAACAGTTTGAATTTTTAGGTTTCACTCTGTTTTCTCCTACATAGATAGCTGTGTTTGGAATTCTAAATCAAACACGGTTTGTGCTAGCTCCTTGAAGCTTGACCAAATGAAGTAGTTCTAAGTTCTATCTCTAAGGTTTGTTTCATCTTGAAGTACCCCATGCAGAGACTGGTAAAAAACACTTTCGTTTGAAGGGGGTTGCCAAGCTTCCAAAAAACTACTAGTTTGCTGAAATCTCAGCAAATATTTTTTCACCAAATCTTGATGATACTTGGTGGTAATGATCAGTTCACTAAGCCCACTTGGCTGCCCAATTTTCACTCTTCTAGGTTCAAGCGTTCGTTTCCAGTAACAGTTTGAATTTTTAGGTTTCACTCTGTTTTCTCCTACATAGATAGCTGTGTTTGGAATTCTAAATCTATCACGGTTTGTGCTAGCTCCTTGAAACTTGACCAAATGAAGTAGTTCTAAGTTCTATCTCTATGGTTTGTTTCCTCTTGAAGTACCCCATGCAGAGACTGGTGAAAAACACTTTCGTTTGAAAGGGGTTGCCAAGCTTCCAAAAAACAACTAGTTTGCTGAAATCTCAGCGAATATTTTTTCACCAAATCTTGATGATACTTGGTGGTAATGATCAGTTCACTAAGCCCACTTGGCTCCCCAATTTTCACTCTTCTAGGTTCAAGCATTCGTTTCCAGTAACAGTTTGAATTTTTAGGTTTCACTCTGTTTTCTCCTATATAGATAGCTGTGTTTGGAATTCTAAATCAAACACGGTTTGTGCTAGCTCCTTGAAACTTGACCAAATGAAGTAGTTCTAAGTTCTATCTCTATGGTTTGTTTCCTCTAGAAGTACCCCATGCAGAGACTGGCGAAAAACTCTTTCGTTTGAAAGGGGTTGCCAAGCTTCCAAAAAAGTACTAGTTTGCCGAAATCTCAGCAAACATTTTTTCACCAAATCTTGATGATACTTGGTGGTAATGATCAGTTCACTAAGCCCACTTGGCGGCCCAATTTTTATTCTTCTAGGTTGAAGCATTCGTTTCCAGTAACAGTTTGAATTTTTAGGTTTCACTCTGTTTTCTCCTACATAGATAGCTGTGTTTGGAATTCTAAATCAAACACGGTTTGTGCTAGCTCCTTGAAACTTGAGCAAATGAAGTAGTTCTAAGTTCTATCTCTAAGGTTTGTTTCGTCTTGAAGTACCCCATGCAGGGACTGGTGAAAAACACTTTCGTTTGAAAGGGGTTGCCAAGCTTCCAAAAAACTACTAGTTTGCTGAAATCTCAGCAAACATTTTTTCACCAAATCTTGATGATACTTGGTGGTAATGATCAGTTCACTAAGCCCACTTGGCTGCCCAATATTCAGTCTTCTAGGGTCAAGCGTTCGTTTCCAGTAACAGTTTGAATTTTTAGGTTTCACTCTGTTTTCTCCTACATAGATAGCTGTGTTTGGAATTCTAAATCAAACACGGTTTGTGCTAGCTCCTTGAAACTTGACCAAATGAAGTAGTTCTAAGTTCTATCTCTATGGTTTGTTTCCTCTTGAAGTACCCCATGCAGAGACTGGCGAAAAACACTTTCGTTTGAAAGGGGTTGCCAAGCTTCCAAAAAACTACTAGTTTGCTGAAATCTCAGCAAACATTTTTTCACCAAATCTTGATGATACTTGGTGGTAATGATCAGTTCACTAAGCCCACTTGGCTGCCCAATTTTTATTCTTCTAGGTTGAAGCATTCGTTTCCAGTAACAATTTGAATTTTTAGGTTTCACTCTGTTTTCTCCTACATAGATAGCTGTGTTTGGAATTCTAAATCAAACACGGTTTGTGCTAGCTCCTTGAAACTTGACCAAATGAAGTAGTTCTAATTTCTATCTCTATGGTTTGTTTCCTCTTGAAGTACCCCATGCAGAGACTGGCGAAAAACACTTTCGTTTGAAAGGGGTTGCCAAGCTTCCAAAAAATTACTAGTGCTGAAATCTCAGCAAACATATTTTCACCAAATCTTGATGATACTTGGTGGTAAGGATCAGTTCACTAAGCCCACTTGGCTGCCCAATTTTTATTCTTCTAGGTTGAAGCATTCGTTTCCAGTAACAGTTTGAATTTTTAGGTTTCACTCTGTTTTATCCTACATAGATAGCTGTGTTTGGAATTCTAAATCAAACACGGTTTGTGCTAGCTCCTTGAAACTTGACCAAATGAAGTAGTTCTAAGTTCTATCTCTAAGGTTTGTTTCGTCTTGAAGTACCCCATGCAGAGACTGGTGAAAAACACTTTCGTTTGAAAGGGGTTGCCAAGCTTCCAAAAAACTACTAGTTTGCTGAAATCTCAGCAAATATTTTTTCACCAAATCTTGATGATACTTGGTGGTAATGATCAGTTCACTAAGCCCACTTGGCTGCCCAATTTTCACTCTTCTAGGTTCAAGCGTTCGTTTCCAGTAACAGTTTGAATTTTTAGGTTTCACTCTGTTTTCTCCTACATAGATAGCTGTGTTTGGAATTCTAAATCTATAACGGTTTGTGCTAGCTCCTTGAAACTTGACCAAATGAAGTAGTTCTAAGTTCTATCTCTATGGTTTGTTTCCTCTTGAAGTACCCCATGCAGAGACTCCTGAAAAACACTTTCGTTTGAAAGGGGTTGCCAAGCTTCCAAAAAACTACTAGTTTGCTGAAATCTCAGCGAATATTTTTTCACCAAATCTTGATGATACTTAGTGGTAATGATAAGTTCACTAAGCCCACTTGGCTCCCCAATTTTCACTCTTCTAGGTTCAAGCATTCGTTTCCAGTAACAGTTTGAATTTTTAGGTTTCACTCTGTTTTCTCCTATATAGATAGCTGTGTTTGGAATTCTAAATCAAACACGGTTTGTGCTAGCTCCTTGAAACTTGACCAAATGAAGTAGTTCTAAGTTCTATCTCTATGGTTTGGTTCCTCTTGAAGTACCCCATGCAGAGACTGGCGAAAAACACTTTCGTTTGAAAGGGGTTGCCAAGCTTCCAAAAAATTACTAGTGCTGAAATCTCAGCAAACATATTTTCACCAAATCTTGATGATACTTGGTGGTAATGATCAGTTCACTAAGCCCACTTGGCTGCCCAATTTTTATTCTTCTAGGTTGAAGCATTCGTTTCCAGTAACAGTTTGAATTTTTAGGTTTCACTCTGTTTTCTCCTACATAGATAGCTGTGTTTGGAATTCTAAATCAAACACGGTTTGTGCTAGCTCCTTGAAGCTTGACCAAATGAAGTAGTTCTAAGTTCTATCTCTAAGGTTTGTTTCATCTTGAAGTACCCCATGCAGAGACTGGTAAAAAACACTTTCGTTTGAAGGGGGTTGCCAAGCTTCCAAAAAACTACTAGTTTGCTGAAATCTCAGCAAATATTTTTTCACCAAATCTTGATGATACTTGGTGGTAATGATCAGTTCACTAAGCCCACTTGGCTGCCCAATTTTCACTCTTCTAGGTTCAAGCGTTCGTTTCCAGTAACAGTTTGAATTTTTAGGTTTCACTCTGTTTTCTCCTACATAGATAGCTGTGTTTGGAATTCTAAATCTATCACGGTTTGTGCTAGCTCCTTGAAACTTGACCAAATGAAGTAGTTCTAAGTTCTATCTCTATGGTTTGTTTCCTCTTGAAGTACCCCATGCAGAGACTGGTGAAAAACACTTTCGTTTGAAAGGGGTTGCCAAGCTTCCAAAAAACAACTAGTTTGCTGAAATCTCAGCGAATATTTTTTCACCAAATCTTGATGATACTTGGTGGTAATGATCAGTTCACTAAGCCCACTTGGCTCCCCAATTTTCACTCTTCTAGGTTCAAGCATTCGTTTCCAGTAACAGTTTGAATTTTTAGGTTTCACTCTGTTTTCTCCTATATAGATAGCTGTGTTTGGAATTCTAAATCAAACACGGTTTGTGCTAGCTCCTTGAAACTTGACCAAATGAAGTAGTTCTAAGTTCTATCTCTATGGTTTGTTTCCTCTAGAAGTACCCCATGCAGAGACTGGCGAAAAACTCTTTCGTTTGAAAGGGGTTGCCAAGCTTCCAAAAAAGTACTAGTTTGCCGAAATCTCAGCAAACATTTTTTCACCAAATCTTGATGATACTTGGTGGTAATGATCAGTTCACTAAGCCCACTTGGCGGCCCAATTTTTATTCTTCTAGGTTGAAGCATTCGTTTCCAGTAACAGTTTGAATTTTTAGGTTTCACTCTGTTTTCTCCTACATAGATAGCTGTGTTTGGAATTCTAAATCAAACACGGTTTGTGCTAGCTCCTTGAAACTTGAGCAAATGAAGTAGTTCTAAGTTCTATCTCTAAGGTTTGTTTCGTCTTGAAGTACCCCATGCAGGGACTGGTGAAAAACACTTTCGTTTGAAAGGGGTTGCCAAGCTTCCAAAAAACTACTAGTTTGCTGAAATCTCAGCAAACATTTTTTCACCAAATCTTGATGATACTTGGTGGTAATGATCAGTTCACTAAGCCCACTTGGCTGCCCAATATTCAGTCTTCTAGGGTCAAGCGTTCGTTTCCAGTAACAGTTTGAATTTTTAGGTTTCACTCTGTTTTCTCCTACATAGATAGCTGTGTTTGGAATTCTAAATCAAACACGGTTTGTGCTAGCTCCTTGAAACTTGACCAAATGAAGTAGTTCTAAGTTCTATCTCTATGGTTTGTTTCCTCTTGAAGTACCCCATGCAGAGACTGGCGAAAAACACTTTCGTTTGAAAGGGGTTGCCAAGCTTCCAAAAAACTACTAGTTTGCTGAAATCTCAGCAAACATTTTTTCACCAAATCTTGATGATACTTGGTGGTAATGATCAGTTCACTAAGCCCACTTGGCTGCCCAATTTTTATTCTTCTAGGTTGAAGCATTCGTTTCCAGTAACAATTTGAATTTTTAGGTTTCACTCTGTTTTCTCCTACATAGATAGCTGTGTTTGGAATTCTAAATCAAACACGGTTTGTGCTAGCTCCTTGAAACTTGACCAAATGAAGTAGTTCTAATTTCTATCTCTATGGTTTGTTTCCTCTTGAAGTACCCCATGCAGAGACTGGCGAAAAACACTTTCGTTTGAAAGGGGTTGCCAAGCTTCCAAAAAATTACTAGTGCTGAAATCTCAGCAAACATATTTTCACCAAATCTTGATGATACTTGGTGGTAAGGATCAGTTCACTAAGCCCACTTGGCTGCCCAATTTTTATTCTTCTAGGTTGAAGCATTCGTTTCCAGTAACAGTTTGAATTTTTAGGTTTCACTCTGTTTTATCCTACATAGATAGCTGTGTTTGGAATTCTAAATCAAACACGGTTTGTGCTAGCTCCTTGAAACTTGACCAAATGAAGTAGTTCTAAGTTCTATCTCTAAGGTTTGTTTCGTCTTGAAGTACCCCATGCAGAGACTGGTGAAAAACACTTTCGTTTGAAAGGGGTTGCCAAGCTTCCAAAAAACTACTAGTTTGCTGAAATCTCAGCAAATATTTTTTCACCAAATCTTGATGATACTTGGTGGTAATGATCAGTTCACTAAGCCCACTTGGCTGCCCAATTTTCACTCTTCTAGGTTCAAGCGTTCGTTTCCAGTAACAGTTTGAATTTTTAGGTTTCACTCTGTTTTCTCCTACATAGATAGCTGTGTTTGGAATTCTAAATCTATAACGGTTTGTGCTAGCTCCTTGAAACTTGACCAAATGAAGTAGTTCTAAGTTCTATCTCTATGGTTTGTTTCCTCTTGAAGTACCCCATGCAGAGACTCCTGAAAAACACTTTCGTTTGAAAGGGGTTGCCAAGCTTCCAAAAAACTACTAGTTTGCTGAAATCTCAGCGAATATTTTTTCACCAAATCTTGATGATACTTAGTGGTAATGATAAGTTCACTAAGCCCACTTGGCTCCCCAATTTTCACTCTTCTAGGTTCAAGCATTCGTTTCCAGTAACAGTTTGAATTTTTAGGTTTCACTCTGTTTTCTCCTATATAGATAGCTGTGTTTGGAATTCTAAATCAAACACGGTTTGTGCTAGCTCCTTGAAACTTGACCAAATGAAGTAGTTCTAAGTTCTATCTCTATGGTTTGTTTCCTCTAGAATTACCCCATGCAGAGACTGGCGAAAAACTCTTTCGTTTGAAAGGGGTTGCCAAGCTTCCAAAAAACTACTAGTTTGCCGAAATCTCAGCAAACATTTTTTCACCAAATCTTGATGATACTTGGTGGTAATGATCAGTTCACTAAGCCCACTTGGCGGCCCAATTTTTATTCTTCTAGGTTGAAGCATTCGTTTCCAGTAACAGTTTGAATTTTTAGGTTTCACTCTGTTTTCTCCTACATAGATAGCTGTGTTTGGAATTCTAAATCAAACACGGTTTGTGCTAGCTCCTTGAAACTTGACCAAATGAAGTAGTTCTAAGTTCTATCTCTAAGGTTTGTTTCGTCTTGAAGTACCCCATGCAGGGACTGGTGAAAAACACTTTCGTTTGAAAGGGGTTGCCAAGCTTCCAAAAAACTACTAGTTTGCTGAAATCTCAGCAAATATTTTTTCACCAAATCTTGATGATACTTGGTGGTAATGATCAGTTCACTATGCCCACTTGGCTGCCCAATTTAAACTCTTCTAGGTTCAAGCGTTCGTTTCCAGTAACAGTTTGAATTTTTAGGTTTCACTGCGTTTTCTCCTACATATATAGCTGTGTTTGGAATTCTAAATCTATCACGGTTTGTGCTAGCTCCTTGAAACTTGACCAAATGAAGTAGTTCTAAGTTCTATCTCTATGGTTTGTTTCCTCTTGAAGTACCCCATGCAGAGACTGGTGAAAAACACTTTCGTTTGAAAGAGGTTGCCAAGCTTCCAAAAAACTACTAGTTTGCTGAAATCTCAGCGAATATTTTTTCACCAAATCTTGATGATACTTGGTGGTAATGATCAGTTCACTAAGCCCACTTGGCTGCCTAATTTTCACTCTTCTAGGTTCAAGCATTCGTTTCCAGTAACAGTTTGAATTTTTAGGTTTCACTCTGTTTTCTCCTATATAGATAGCTGTGTTTGGAATTCTAAATCAAACACGTTTTGTGCTAGCTCCTTGAAACTTGACCAAATGAAGTAGTTCTAAGTTCTATCTGTATGGTTTGTTTCCTCTAGAAGTACCCCATGCAGAGACTGGCGAAAAACTCTTTCGTTTGAAAGGGGTTGCCAAGCTTCCAAAAAACTACTAGTTTGCCGAAATCTCAGCAAACATTTTTTTACCAAATCTTGATGATACTTCGGGGTAATGATCAGTTCACTAATCCCACTTGGCTGCCCAATTTTCATTCTTCTAGGTTGAAGCATTCGTTTCCAGTAACAGTTTGAATTTTTAGGTTTCACTCTGTTTTATCCTACATAGATAGCTGTGTTTGGAATTCTAAATCAAACACGGTTTGTGCTAGCTCCTTGAAACCTGACAAATTGAAGTAGTTCTAAGTTCTATCTCTATGGTTTGTTTCCTCTAGAAGTACCCCATGCAGAGACTGGCAAAAAACACTTTCGTTTGAAAGGGGTTGCCAAGCTTCCAAAAAACTACTAGTTTGCTGAAATCTCAGCAAACATTTTTTCACCAAATCTTGATGATACTTGGTGGTAATGATCAGTTCACTAAGCCCACTTGGCGGCCCAATTTTTATTCTTCTAGGTTGAAGCATTCGTTTCCAGTAACAGTTTGAATTTTTAGGTTTCACTCTGTTTTCTCCTACATAGATAGCTGTGTTTGGAATTCTAAATCAAACACGGTTTGTGCTAGCTCCTTGAAACTTGACCAAATGAAGTAGTTCTATGTTCTATCTCTAAGGTTTGTTTCGTCTTGAAGTACCCCATGCAGAGACTGGTGAAAAACACTTTCGTTTGAAAGGGGTTGCCAAGCTTCCAAAAAACTACTAGTTTGCTGAAATCTCAGCAAATATTTTTTCACCAAATCTTGATGATACTTGGTGGTAATGATCAGTTCACTAAGCCCACTTGGCTGCCCAATTTTCACTCTTCTAGGTTCAAGCGTTCGTTTCCAGTAACAGTTTGAATTTTTAGGTTTCACTCTGTTTTCTCCTACATAGATAGCTGTTTTTGGAATTCTAAATAAAACACGGTTGTGCTAGCTCCTTGAAACTTGACCAAATGAAGTAGTTCTAAGTTCTATCTCTATGGTGTTTCCTCTTGAAGTACCCCATGCAGAGACAGGCGAAAAACACTTTTGTTTGAAAGGGGTTGCCAAGCTTCCCAAAAACTACTAGTTTGCTGAAATCTCAGCAAACATTTTTTCACCAAATCTTGAAGATACTTGGTGGTAATGATCAGTTCACTAAGCCCACTTGGCTGCCCAATATTCAGTCTTCTAGGGTCAAGCGTTCGTTTCCAGTAACAGTTTGAATTTTTAGGTTTCACTCTGTTTTCTCCTACATAGATAGCTGTGTTTGGAATTCTAAATCAAACAGGGTTTGTGCTAGCTCCTTGAAACTTGACCAAATGAAGTAGTTCTAAATTCTATCTCTATGGTTTGTTTCCTCTTGAAGTACCCCATGCAGAGACTGGCGAAAAACACTTTCGTTTGAAAGGGGTTGCCAAGCTTCCAAAAAACTACTAGTTTGCTGAAATCTCAGCAAACATTTTTTCACCAAATCTTGATGATACTTTGTGGTAATGATCAGTTCACTAAGCCCACTTGGCTGCCCAATTTTTATTCTTCTAGGTTGAAGCATTCGTTTCCAGTAACAATTTGAATTTTTAGGTTTCACTCTGTTTTCTCCTACATAGATAGCTGTGTTTGGAATTCTAAATCAAACACGGTTTGTGCTAGCTCCTTGAAACTTGACCAAATGAAGTAGTTCTAATTTCTATCTCTATGGTTTGTTTCCTCTTGAAGTACCCCATGCAGAGACTGGCAAAAAACACTTTCGTTTGAAAGGGGTTGCCAAGCTTAAAAAATTACTTGTGCTGAAATCTCAGCAAACATATTTTCACCAAATCTTTTGATACTTGGTGGTAATGATCAGTTCACTAAGCCCACTTGGCTGCCCTATTTTTATTCTTCTAGGTTGAAGCATTCGTTTCCAGTAACAGTTTGAATTTTTAGGTTTCACTCTGTTTTCTCCTACATAGATAGCTGTGTTTGGAATTCTAAATCAAACACGGTTTGTGCTAGCTCCTTGAAGCTTGACCAAATGAAGTAGTTCTAAGTTCTATCTCTAAGGTTTGTTTCATCTTGAAGTACCCCATGCAGAGACTGGTGAAAAACACTTTTGTTTGAAGGGGGTTGCCAAGCTTCCAAAAAACTACTAGTTTGCTGAAATCTCAGCAAATATTTTTTCACCAAATCTTGATGATACTTGGTGGTAATGATCAGTTCACGAAGCCCACTTGGCTGCCCAGTTTTCACTCTTTTAGGTTCAAGCGTTCGTTTCCAGTAACAGTTTGAATTTTGAGGTTTCACTCTGTTTTCTCCTACATAGATAGCTGTGTTTGGAATTCTAAATCTATCACGGTTTGTGCTAGCTCCTTGAAACTTGACCAAATGAAGTAGTTCTAAGTTCTATCTCTATGGTTTGTTTCCTCTTGAAGTACCCCATGCAGAGACTGGTGAAAAACACTTTCGTTTGAAAGGGGTTGCCAGGCTTCCAAAAAACTACTAGTTTGCTGAAATCTCAGCGAATATTTTTTCACCAAATCTTGATGATACTTGGTGGTAATGATAAGTTCACTAAGCCCACTTCCAAAAAACTACTAGTTTGCTGAAATCTCAGCGAATATTTTTTCACCAAATCTTGATGATACTTGGTGGTAATGATCAGTTCACTAAGCCCACTTGGCTGCCCAATTTTCACTCTTCTAGGTTCAAGCGTTCATTTCCAGTAACAGTTTGAATTTTTAGGTTTCACTGTGTTTTCTCCTACATAGATAGCTGTGTTTGGAATTCTAAATCTATCACGGTTTGTGCTAGCTCCTTGAAACTTGACCAAATGAAGTAGTTCTAAGTTCTATCTCTATGGTTTGTTTCCTCTTGAAGTACCCCATGCAGAGACTGGTGAAAAACACTTTCGTTTGAAAGAGGTTGCCAAGCTTCCAAAAAACTACTAGTTTGCTGAAATCTCATCGAATATTTTTTCACCAAATCTTGATGATACTTGGTGGTAATGATCAGTTCACTAAGCCCACTTGGCTGCCTAATTTTCACTCTTCTAGGTTCAAGCATTCGTTTCCAGTAACAGTTTGAATTTTTAGGTTTCACTCTGTTTTCTCCTATATAGATAGCTGTGTTTGGAATTCTAAATCAAACACGGTTTGTGCTAGCTCCTTGAAACTTGACCAAATGAAGTAGTTCTAAGTTCTATCTCTATGGTTTGTTTCCTCTAGAAGTACCCCATGCAGAGACTGGCAAAAAACTCTTTCGTTTGAAAGGGGTTGCCAAGCTTCCAAAAAACTACTAGTTTGCCGAAATCTCAGCAAATATTTTTTCACCAAATCTTGATGATACTTGGTGGTAATGATCAGTTCACTAAGCCCACTTGGCTGCCCAATTTTTATTCTTCTAGGTTGAAGCATTCGTTTCCAGTAACAGTTTGAATTTTTAGGTTTCACTCTGTTTTATCCTACATAGATAGCTGTGTTTGGAATTCTAAATCAAACACGGTTTGTGCTAGCTCCTTGAAACGTGACAAATTGAAGTAGTTCTAAGTTCTATCTCTATGGTTTGTTTCCTCTTGAAGTACCCCATGCAGAGACTGGCAAAAAACACTTTCGTTTGAAAGGGGTTGCCAAGCTTCCAAAAAACTACTAGTTTGCTGAAATCTCAGCAAACATTTTTTCACCAAATCTTGATGATACTTGGTGGTAATGATCAGTTCACTAATCCCACTTGGCTGCCCAATTTTTTGTCTTCTAGGTTGAAGCATTCGTTTCCAGTAACAGTTTGAATTTTTAGGTTTCACTCTGTTTTCTCCTATATAGATAGCTGTGTTTGGAATTGTAAATCAAACACGGTTTGTGCTAGCTCCTTGAAACTTGACCAAATGAAGTAGTTCTAAGTTCTATCTCTATTGTTTGTTTCCTCTTGATGTAACCCATGCAGAGACTTGTGAAAAATACTTTCGTTAGAAAGGGTTTGCCAAGCTTCCAAATAAACTACTAGTTTGCTGAAATCTCAGCAAACATTTTTTCACCAAATCTTGATGATACTTGGTGGTAAAGATCAGTTCACTAAGTCCACTTGGCTGCCCAATTTTTATTCTTCTAGGTTGAAGCATTCGTTTCCAGTAACAGTTTGTATTTTTAGGTTTCACTCTGTTTTCTCCTACATAGATAGCTGTGTTTGGAATTCTAAATCAAACACGGTTTGTGCTAGCTCCTTGAAACTTGACCAAATGAAGTAGTTCTAAGTTCTATCTCGATGGTTTGTTTCCTCTTGAAGTACCACATGCAGAGACTGGCGAAAAACTCATTCGTTTGAAAGGGGTTGCAAAGCTTCCAAAAAACTACTATTTTGCCGAAATCTCAGCAAACATTTTTTCAACAAATCTTGATAATACTTGGTGGTAATGATCAGTTCACTAAGCCCACTTGGCTGCCCAATTTTTATTCTTCTAGGTTGAAGCATTCGTTTCCAGTAACAGTTTGAATTTTTAGGTTTCACTCTGTTTTCTCCTACATAGATAGCTGTGTTTGGAATTCTAAATAAAACACGGTTGTGCTAGCTCCTTGAAACTTGACCAAATGAAGTAGTTCTAAGTTCTATCTCTATGGTTTGTTTCCTCTTGAAGTACCCCATGCAGAGACTGGCGAAAAACACTTTCATTTGAAAGGCGTTGCCAAGCTTTCAAAAAACTACTAGTTTGCTGAAATCTCAGCAAACATTTTTTCACCAAATCTTGATGATACTTGGTGGTAATGATCAGTTCACTAAGCCCACTTGGCTGCCCAATATTCAGTCTTCTAGGTTCAAGCGTTCGTTTCCTGTAACAGTTTGAATTTTTAGGTTTCACTCTGTTTTCTCCTACATAGATAGCTGTGTTTGGAATTCTAAATCAAACACGGTTTGTGCTAGCTCCTTGAAACTTGACCAAATGAAGTAGTTCTAAGTTCTATCTCTATGGTTTGTTTCCTCTTGAAGTACCCCATGCAGAGACTGGCGAAAAACACTTTCGTTTGAAAGGGGTTGCCAAGCTTCCAAAAAACTACTAGTTTGCTGAAATCTCAGCAAACATTTTTTCACCAAATCTTGATGATACTTGGTGGTAATGATCAGTTCACTAAGCCCACTTGGCTGCCCAATTTTTATTCTTCCATGTTGAAGAATTCGTTTCCAGTAACAGTTTGAATTTTTAGGTTTCAATCTCTTTTCTCCTACATAGATAGCTGTGTTGGATTGCTAAATCAAACACGGTTGTGCTAGCTCCTTGAAACTTGACCAAATGAAGTCGTTCTAAGTTCTATCTCTATGGTTTGTTTCCTCTTGAAGTACCCCATGCAGAGACTGGCGAAAAACTCTTTCTTTTGAAAGGGGTTGCCAAGCTTCCAAAAAACTACAAGTTTGCTGAAATCTCAGCAAACATTTTTTCACCAAATCTTGATGATACTTGGTGGTAATGATCAGTTCACTAAGCCCACTTGGCTGCCCAATTTTTATTCTTCTAGGTTGAAGCATTCGTTTCCAGTAACAATTTGAATTTTTAGGTTTCACTCTGTTTTCTCCTACATAGATAGCTGTGTTTGGAATTCTAAATCAAACACGGTTTGTGCTAGCTCCTTGAAACTTGACCAAATGAAGTAGTTCTAAGTTCTATCTCTATGGTTTGTTTCCTCTTGAAGTACCCCATGCAGAGACTGGCGAAAAACACTTTCGTTTGAAAGGGGTTGCCAAGCTTCCAAAAAACTACTAGTTTGCTGAAATCTCAGCAAACATTTTTTCACCAATTCTTGATGATACTTGGTGGTAATGATCAGTTCACTAAGCCGACTTTGCTGCCCAATTTTTATTCTTCCATGTTGAAGAATTCGTTTCCAGTAACAGTTTGAATTTTTAGGTTTCAATCTCTTCTCCTACATAGATAGCTGTGTTGGATTCCTAAATCAAACACGGTTGTGCTAGCTCCTTGAAACTTGACCAAATGAAGTAGTTCTAAGTTCTATCTCTATGGTTTGTTTCCTCTTGAAGTACCCCATGCAGAGACTGGCGAAAAACTCTTTCTTTTGAAAGGGGTTGCCAAGCTTCCAAAAAACTACAAGTTTGCTGAAATCTAAGCAAACATTTTTTCACCAAATCTTGATGATACTTGCTGGTAATGATCAGTTCACTAAGCCCACTTGGCTGCCCATTTTTCTATCTTCTAGGTTCAAGCGTTCGTTTCCAGTAACAGTTTGAATTTTTAGGTTTCACTCTGTTTTCTCCTATATAGATAGGTGTGTTTGGTATTTTAAATCAAACACGGTTTGTGCTAGCTCCTTGAAACTTGACCAAATGAAGTAGTTCTAAGATCTATCTCTATGGTTTGTTTCCTCTTGAAGTACCCCATGCAGAGATTGGCGAAAAACACTTTCGTTTGAAAGGTGTTGCCAAGCTTCCAAAAAATTACTAGTGCTGAAATCTCAGCAAACATTTTTTCACCAAATCTTGATGATACTTGGTGGTAATGATCAGTTCACTAAGCCCACTTTGCTGCCCAATTTTTATTCTTCCATGTTGAAGAATTCGTTTCCAGTATCAGTTTGAATTTTTAGGTTTCACACTGTTTTCTCCTACATAGATAGCTGTGTTTGGATTTCTAAATCAATCACGGTTGTGCTATCTCCTTGAAACTTGACCAAATGAAGTAGTTCTAAGTTCTATCTCTATGGTTTGTTTCCTCTTGAAGTACCCCATGCAGAGGCTGGCGAAAAACTCATTCTTTTGAGAGGGGTTGCCAAGCTTCCAAAAAACTACAAGTTTGCTGAAATCTCAGCAAACATTTTTTCACCAAATCTTGAAGATACATGCTGGTAATGATCAGTTCACTAAGCCCACTTGGCTGCCCAATTTTCATTCTTCTAGGTTCAAGTGTTCGTTTCCAGTAACAGTTTGAATTTTTAGGTTTCACTCTGTTTTCTCCTACATAGATACTGTGTTTGGAATTCTAAATCAAACACTGTTTGTGCTAGCTCCTTGAAACTTGACCAAATGAAGTAGTTCTAAGTTCTATCTCTATGGTTTGTTTCCTCTTGAAGTACCCCATGCAGACTGGCAAAAAACACTTTCGTTTGAAAGGGGTTGCCAAGCTTCCAAAAAACTGCTAGTTTGCTGAAATCTCAGCAAACATTTTTCCACCAAATCTTGATGATACTTGGTGGTAATGATCAGTTCACTAAGCCCACTTGGCTGACCAATTTTTATTCTTCTAGGTTGAAGCATTCGTTTCCAGTAACAGTTTGAATTTTTGGGTTTCACTCTGTTTTCTCCTACAGAGATAGCTGTGTTTGGAATTCTAAATCAAACACGGTTTGTGCTAGCTCCTTGAAACTTGACCAAATGAAGTAGTTTTAAGTTCTATCTCTAAGGTTTGTTTCGTCTTGAAGTACCCCATGCAGAGACTGGTGAAAAACACTTTCGTTTGAAAGGGGTTGCCAAGCTTCCAAAAAACTACTAGTTTGCTGAAATCTCAGCAAATATTTTTTCACCAAATCTTGATGATACTTGGTGGTAATGATCAGTTCACTAAGCCCACTTGGCTGCCCAATTTTCACTCTTCTAGGTTCAAGCGTTCGTTTCCAGTAACAGTTTGAATTTTTAGGTTTCACTCTGTTTTCTCCTACATAGATAGCTGTTTTTGGAATTCTAAATAAAACACGGTTGTGCTAGCTTTTTGAAACTTGACCAAATGAAGTAGTTCTAAGTTCTATCTCTATGGTGTTTCCTCTTGAAGTACCCCATGCAGAGACAGGCGAAAAACACTTTTGTTTGAAAGGGGTTGCCAAGCTTCCCAAAAACTACTAGTTTGCTGAAATCTCAGCAAACATTTTTTCACCAAATCTTGAAGATACTTGGTGGTAATGATCAGTTCACTAAGCCCACTTGGCTGCCCAATATTCAGTCTTCTAGGGTCAAGCGTTCGTTTCCAGTAACAGTTTGAATTTTTAGGTTTCACTCTGTTTTCTCCTACATAGATAGCTGTGTTTGGAATTCTAAATCAAACAGGGTTTGTGCTAGCTCCTTGAAACTTGACCAAATGAAGTAGTTCTAAGTTCTATCTCTATGGTTTGTTTCCTCTTGAAGTACCCCATGCAGAGACTGGCGAAAAACACTTTCGTTTGAAAGGGGTTGCCAAGCTTCCAAAAAACTACTAGTTTGCTGAAATCTCAGCAAACATTTTTTCACCAAATCTTGATGATACTTTGTGGTAATGATCAGTTCACTAAGCCCACTTGGCTGCCCAATTTTTATTCTTCTAGGTTGAAGCATTCGTTTCCAGTAACAATTTGAATTTTTAGGTTTCACTCTGTTTTCTCCTACATAGATAGCTGTGTTTGGAATTCTAAATCAAACACGGTTTGTGCTAGCTCCTTGAAACTTGACCAAATGAAGTAGTTCTAATTTCTATCTCTATGGTTTGTTTCCTCTTGAAGTACCCCATGCAGAGACTGGCAAAAAACACTTTCGTTTGAAAGGGTTTGCCAAGCTTAAAAAATTACTAGTGCTGAAATCTCAGCAAACATATTTTCACCAAATCTTTTGATACTTGGTGGTAATGATCAGTTCACTAAGCCCACTTGGCTGCCCAATTTTTATTCTTCTAGGTTGAAGCATTCGTTTCCAGTAACAGTTTGAATTTTTAGGTTTCACTCTGTTTTCTCCTACATAGATAGCTGTGTTTGGAATTCTAAATCAAACACGGTTTGTGCTAGCTCCTTGAAGCTTGACCAAATGAAGTAGTTCTAAGTTCTATCTCTAAGGTTTGTTTCATCTTGAAGTACCCCATGCAGAGACTGGTGAAAAACACTTTTGTTTGAAGGGGGTTGCCAAGCTTCCAAAAAACTACTAGTTTGCTGAAATCTCAGCAAATATTTTTTCACCAAATCTTGATGATACTTGGTGGTAATGATCAGTTCACTAAGCCCACTTGGCTGCCCAATATTCAGTCTTCTAGGTTCAAGCGTTCGTTTCCTGTAACAGTTTGAATTTTTAGGTTTCACTCTGTTTTCTCCTACATAGATAGCTGTGTTTGGAATTCTAAATCTATCACGGTTTGTGCTAGCTCCTTGAAACTTGACAAAATGAAGTAGTTCTAAGTTCTATCTCTATGGTTTGTTTCCTCTTGAAGTACCCCATGCAGAGACTGGTGAAAAACACTTTCGTTTGAAAGGGGTTGCCAGGCTTCCAAAAAACTACTAGTTTGCTGAAATCTCAGCGAATATTTTTTCACCAAATCTTGATGATACTTGGTGGTAATGATAAGTTCACTAAGCCCACTTCCAAAAAACTACTAGTTTGCTGAAATCTCAGCGAATATTATTCACCAAATCTTGATGATACTTGGTGGTAATGATCAGTTCAGTAAGCCCACTTGGCTGCCTAATTTTCACTCTTCTAGGTTCAAGCATTCGTTTCCAGTAACAGTTTGAATTTTTAGGTTTCACTCTGTTTTCTCCTATATAGATAGCTGTGTTTGGAATTCTAAATCAAACACGGTTTGTGCTAGCTCCTTGAAACTTGACCAAATGAAGTAGTTCTAAGTTCTATCTCTATGGTTTGTTTCCTCTAGAAGTACCCCATGCAGAGACTGGCAAAAAACTCTTTCGTTTGAAAGGGGTTGCCAAGCTTCCAAAAAACTACTAGTTTGCCGAAATCTCAGCAAACATTTTTTCACCAAATCTTGATGATACTTGGTGGTAATGATCAGTTCACTAAGCCCACTTGGCTGCCCAATTTTTATTCTTCTAGGTTGAAGCATTCGTTTCCAGTAACAGTTTGAATTTTTAGGTTTCACTCTGTTTTATCCTACATAGATAGCTGTGTTTGGAATTCTAAATCAAACACGGTTTGTGCTAGCTCCTTGAAACCTGACAAATTGAAGTAGTTCTAAGTTCTATCTCTATGGTTTGTTTCCTCTTGAAGTACCCCATGCAGAGACTGGCAAAAAACACTTTCGTTTGAAAGGGGTTGCCAAGCTTCCAAAAAACTACTAGTTTGCTGAAATCTCAGCAAACATTTTTTCACCAAATCTTGATGATACTTGGTGGTAATGATCAGTTCACTAATCCCACTTGGCTGCCCAATTTTTTGTCTTCTAGGTTGAAGCATTCGTTTCCAGTAACAGTTTGAATTTTTAGGTTTCACTCTGTTTTCTCCTATATAGATAGCTGTGTTTGGAATTGTAAATCAAACACGGTTTGTGCTAGCTCCTTGAAACTTGACCAAATGAAGTAGTTCTAAGTTCTATCTCTATTGTTTGTTTCCTCTTGATGTAACCCATGCAGAGACTTGTGAAAAATACTTTCGTTAGAAAGGGTTTGCCAAGCTTCCAAATAAACTACTAGTTTGCTGAAATCTCAGCAAACATTTTTTCACCAAATCTTGATGATACTTGGTGGTAAAGATCAGTTCACTAAGCCCACTTGACTGCCCAATTTTTATTCTTCTAGGTTGAAGCATTCGTTTCCAGTAACAGTTTGTATTTTTAGGTTTCACTCTGTTTTCTCCTACATAGATAGCTGTGTTTGGAATTCTAAATCAAACACGGTTTGTGCTAGCTCCTTGAAACTTGACCAAATGAAGTAGTTCTAAGTTCTATCTCGATGGTTTGTTTCCTCTTGAAGTACCACATGCAGAGACTGGCGAAAAACTCATTCGTTTGAAAGGGGTTGCAAAGCTTCCAAAAAACTACTATTTTGCCGAAATCTCAGCAAACATTTTTTCAACAAATCTTGATAATACTTGGTGGTAATGATCAGTTCACTAAGCCCACTTGGCTGCCCAATTTTTATTCTTCTAGGTTGAAGCATTCGTTTCCAGTAACAGTTTGAATTTTTAGGTTTCACTCTGTTTTCTCCTACATAGATAGCTGTGTTTGGAATTCTAAATAAAACACGGTTGTGCTAGCTCCTTGAAACTTGACCAAATGAAGTAGTTCTAAGTTCTATCTCTATGGTTTGTTTCCTCTTGAAGTACCCCATGCAGAGACTGGCGAAAAACACTTTCATTTGAAAGGCGTTGCCAAGCTTTCAAAAAACTACTAGTTTGCTGAAATCTCAGCAAACATTTTTTTCACCAAATCTTGATGATACTTGGTGGTAATGATCAGTTCACTAAGCCCACTTGGCTCTCCAATATTCAGTCTTCTAGGTTCAAGCGTTCGTTTCCAGTAACAGTTTGAATTTTTAGGTTTCACTCTGTTTTCTCCTACATAGATAGCTGTGTTTGGAATTCTAAATCAAACACGGTTTGTGCTAGCTCCTTGAAACTTGACCAAATGAAGTAGTTCTAAGTTCTATCTCTATGGTTTGTTTCCTCTTGAAGTACCCCATGCAGAGACTGGCGAAAAACACTTTCGTTTGAAAGGGGTTGCCAAGCTTCCAAAAAACTACTAGTTTGCTGAAATCTCAGCAAACATTTTTTCACCAAATCTTGATGATACTTGGTGGTAATGATCAGTTCACTAAGCCGACTTTGCTGCCCAATTTTTATTCTTCCATGTTGAAGAATTCGTTTCCAGTAACAGTTTGAATTTTTAGGTTTCAATCTCTTTTCTCCTACATAGATAGCTGTGTTGGATTGCTAAATCAAACACGGTTGTGCTAGCTCCTTGAAACTTGACCAAATGAAGTAGTTCTAAGTTCTATCTCTATGGTTTGTTTCCTCTTGAAGTACCCCATGCAGAGACTGGCGAAAAACTCTTTCTTTTGAAAGGGGTTGCCAAGCTTCCAAAAAACTACAAGTTTGCTGAAATCTCAGCAAACATTTTTTCACCAAATCTTGATGATACTTGGTGGTAATGATCAGTTCACTAAGCCCACTTGGCTGCCCAATTTTTATTCTTCTAGGTTGAAGCATTCGTTTCCAGTAACAATTTGAATTTTTAGGTTTCACTCTGTTTTCTCCTACATAGATAGCTGTGTTTGGAATTCTAAATCAAACACGGTTTGTGCTAGCTCCTTGAAACTTGACCAAATGAAGTAGTTCTAAGTTCTATCTCTATGGTTTGTTTCCTCTTGAAGTACCCCATGCAGAGACTGGCGAAAAACACTTTCGTTTGAAAGGGGTTGCCAAGCTTCCAAAAAACTACTAGTTTGCTGAAATCTCAGCAAACATTTTTTCACCAAATCTTGATGATACTTGGTGGTAATGATCAGTTCACTAAGCCGACTTTGCTGCCCAATTTTTATTCTTCCATGTTGAAGAATTCGTTTCCAGTAACAGTTTGAATTTTTAGGTTTCAATCTCTTTTCTCCTACAAAGATAGCTGTGTTGGATTGCTAAATCAAACACGGTTGTGCTAGCTCCTTGAAACTTGACCAAATGAAGTAGTTCTAAGTTCTATCTCTATGGTTTGTTTCCTCTTGAAGTACCCCATGCAGAGACTGGCGAAAAACTCTTTCTTTTGAAAGGGGTTGCCAAGCTTCCAAAAAACTACAAGTTTGCTGAAATCTAAGCAAATATTTTTTCACCAAATCTTGATGATACTTGCTGGTAATGATCAGTTCACTAAGCCCACTTGGCTGCCCATTTTTCTATCTTCTAGGTTCAAGCGTTCGTTTCCAGTAACAGTTTGAATTTTTAGGTTTCACTCTGTTTTCTCCTATATAGATAGGTGTGTTTGGTATTTTAAATCAAACACGGTTTGTGCTAGCTCCTTGAAACTTGACCAAATGAAGTAGTTCTAAGATCTATCTCTATGGTTTGTTTCCTCTTGAAGTACCCCATGCAGAGATTGGCGAAAAACACTTTCGTTTGAAAGGGGTTGCCAAGCTTCCAAAAAATTACTAGTGCTGAAATCTCAGCAAACATTTTTTCACCAAATCTTGATGATACTTGGTGGTAATGATCAGTTCACTAAGCCCACTTTGCTGCCCAATTTTTATTCTTCCATGTTGAAGAATTCGTTTCCAGTATCAGTTTGAATTTTTAGGTTTCACACTGTTTTCTCCTACATAGATAGCTGTGTTTGGATTTCTAAATCAATCACGGTTGTGCTATCTCCTTGAAACTTGACCAAATGAAGTAGTTCTAAGTTCTATCTCTATGGTTTGTTTCCTCTTGTAGTACCCCATGCAGAGGCTGGCGAAAAACTCATTCTTTTGAAAGGGGTTGCCAAGCTTACAAAAAACTACAAGTTTGCTGAAATCTCAGCAAACATTTTTTCACCAAATCTTGAAGATACATGCTGGTAATGATCAGTTCACTAAGCCCACTTGGCTGCCCAATTTTCATTCTTCTAGGTTCAAGCGTTCGTTTCCAGTAACAGTTTGAATTTTTAGGTTTCACTCTGTTTTCTCCTACATAGATACTGTGTTTGGAATTCTAAATCAAACACTGTTTGTGCTAGCTCGTTGAAACTTGACCAAATGAAGTAGTTCTAAGTTCTATCTCTATGGTTTGTTTCCTCTTGAAGTACCCCATGCAGACTGGCAAAAAACACTTTCGTTTGAAAGGGGTTGCCAAGCTTCCAAAAAACTGCTAGTTTGCTGAAATCTCAGCAAACATTTTTTCACCAAATCTTGATGATACTTGGTGGTAATGATCAGTTCACTAAGCCCACTTGGCTGACCAATTTTTATTCTTCTAGGTTGAAGCATTCGTTTCCAGTAACAGTTTGAATTTTTGGGTTTCACTCTGTTTTCTCCTACAGAGATAGCTGTGTTTGGAATTCTAAATCAAACACGGTTTGTGCTAGCTCCTTGAAACTTTACCAAATGAAGTAGTTTTAAGTTCTATCTCTATGGTTTGTTTCTTCTTGAAGTACCCCATGCAGAGACTGGGGAAAAACACTTTCGTTTGAAAGGGGTTGCCAAGCTTCCAAAAAACTACTAGTTTGCTGAAATCTCAGCAAACATTTTTTCACCAAATCTTGATGATACTTGGTGGTAATGTTCAGTTCACTAAGCCCACTTGGCTGCCCAATTTTCACTCTTCTAGGTTCAAGCGTTCGTTTCCAGTAACAGTTTGAATTTTTAGGTTTCACTTTGTTTTCTCCTACATAGATACTGTGTTTGGAATTCTAAATCAAACACGGTTTGTGCTCGCTCCTTGAAACTTGACCAAATGAAGTAGTTCTAAGTTCTATATCTATGGTTTGTTTCCTCTTGATGTACCCCATGCAGAGACTGGCGGAAAACACTTTCGTTTGAAAGGGGTTGCCAAGCTTCCAAAAAACTACTAGTTTGCTGAAATCTCAGCAAACATTTTTTCACCAAATCTTGATGATACTTGGTGGTAATGATCAGTTCACTAAGCCCACTTTGCTGCCCAAAGTTCACTCTTCTAGGTTCAAGCGTTCGTTTCCAGTAACAGTTTGAATTTTTAGGATTCACTCTGTTTTCTCCTACATAGATAGCTGTGTTTGGAATTCTAAATCAAACACGGTTTGTGCTAGCTCCTTGAAACTTGACCAAATGAAGTACTTCTAAGTTCTATCTCTATGGTTTGTTTCCTCTTGAAGTACCCCATGCAGAGACAGGCGAAAAACACTTTCGTTTGAAAGGGGTTGCCAAGCTTCCAAAAAACTACTAGTTTGCTGAAATCTCAGCAAACATTTTTTCACCAAATCTTGATGATACTTGGTGGTAATGATCAGTTCACTAAGCACTCTTGGCTGCCCAATTTTTATTCCTCTAGGTTGAAGCATTCGTTTCCAGTAACAGTTTGAATTTTTAGGTTTCACTCTGTTTTCTCCTACATAGATAGCTGTGTTTGGAATTCTAAATCAAACACGGTTTGTGCTAGCTCCTTGAAACTTGACCAAATTAAGTAGTTATAAGTTCTATCTCTATGGTTTGTTTTTTCTTGAAGTACCCCATGCAGAGCCTGGCGAAAAACACTTTCGTTTGAAAGGGGTTGCCAAGCTTCCAAAAAACTACTAGTTTGCTGAAATCTCAGCAAATATTTTTTCACCAAATCTTGATGATACTTGGTGGTAATGATCAGTTCACTAAGCCCACTTGGCTGCCCAATTTTCACTCTTCTAGGTTCAAGCATTCGTTTCCAGTAACAGTTTGAATTTTTAGGTTTCACTCTGTTTTCTTCTATATAGATAGCTGTGTTTGGAATTCTAAATCAAACACGGTTTGTGCTAGCTCCTTGAAACTTGACCAAATGAAGTAGTTCTAAGTTCTATCTCTATGGTTTGTTTCCTCTTGAAGTACCCCATGCAGAGACTGGCGAAAAACACTTTCGTTTGAAAGGGGTTGCCAAGCTTCCAAAAAATTACTAGTGCTGAAATCTCAGCAAACATTTTTTCACCAAATCTTGATGATACTTGGTGGTAATGATCAGTTCACTAAGCCGACTTTGCTGCCCAATTTTTATTCTTCCATGTTGAAGAATTCGTTTCAAGTAACAGTTTGAATTTTTATTTTTCACTCTCTTTTCTCCTACATAGATAGCTGTGTTTGGATTTCTAAATCAAACACGGTTGGGCTAGCTCCTTGAAACTTGACCAAATGAAGTAGTTCTAAGTTCTATCTCTATGGTTTGTTTCCTCTTGAAGTACCCCATGCAGAGACTGGCGAAAAACACTTTCGTTTGAAAGGGGTTGCCAAGCTTCCAAAAAACTACTAGTTTGCTGAAATCTCAGCAAACATTTTTTCACCAAATCTTGATGATACTTGGTGGTAATGATCAGTTCACTAAGCACTCTTGGCTGCCCAATTTTTATTCCTCTAGGTTGAAGCATTCGTTTCCAGTAACAGTTTGAATTTTTAGGTTTCACTCTGTTTTCTCCTACATAGATAGCTGTGTTTGGAATTCTAAATCAAACACGGTTTGTGCTAGCTCCTTGAAACTTGACCAAATTAAGTAGTTATAAGTTCTATCTCTATGGTTTGTTTTTTCTTGAAGTACCCCATGCAGAGCCTGGCGAAAAACACTTTCGTTTGAAAGGGGTTGCCAAGCTTCCAAAAAACTACTAGTTTGCTGAAATCTCAGCAAATATTTTTTCACCAAATCTTGATGATACTTGGTGGTAATGATCAGTTCACTAAGCCCACTTGGCTGCCCAATTTTCACTCTTCTAGGTTCAAGCATTCGTTTCCAGTAACAGTTTGAATTTTTAGGTTTCACTCTGTTTTCTTCTATATAGATAGCTGTGTTTGGAATTCTAAATCAAACACGGTTTGTGCTAGCTCCTTGAAACTTGACCAAATGAAGTAGTTCTAAGTTCTATCTCTATGGTTTGTTTCCTCTTGAAGTACCCCATGCAGAGACTGGCGAAAAACACTTTCGTTTGAAAGGGGTTGCCAAGCTTCCAAAAAATTACTAGTGCTGAAATCTCAGCAAACATTTTTTCACCAAATCTTGATGATACTTGGTGGTAATGATCAGTTCACTAAGCCGACTTTGCTGCCCAATTTTTATTCTTCCATGTTGAAGAATTCGTTTCAAGTAACAGTTTGAATTTTTATGTTTCACTCTCTTTTGTCCTACATAGATAGCTGTGTTTGGATTTCTAAATCAAACACGGTTGGGCTAGCTCCTTGAAACTTGACCAAATGAAGTAGTTCTAAGTTCTATCTCTATGGTTTGTTTCCTCTTGAAGTACCCCATGCAGAGACTGGCGAAAAACTCTTTCTTTTGAAAGGGGTTGCCAAGCTTCCAAAAAACTACTAGTTTGCTGAAATCTCAGCAAACATTTTTTCACCAAATCTTGATGATACTTGCTGGTAATGATCAGTTCACTAAGCCCACTTGGCTGCCCATTTTTCACTCTTCTAGGTTCAAGCGTTCGTTTCCAGTAACACTTTGAATTTTTAGGTTTCACTCTGTTTTCTCCTACATAGATACTGTGTTTGGAATTCTAAATCAAACACGATTTGTGCTAGCTCCTTGAAACTTGACCAAATGAAGTAGTTCTAAGTTCTATCTCTATGGTTTGTTTCCTCTTGAAGTACCCCATGCAGAGACTGGCGGAAAACACTTTCGTTTGAAAGGGGTTGCCAAGCTTCCAAAAAACTACTAGTTTGCTGAAATCTCAGCAAACATTTTTTCACCAAACCTTGATGATACTTGGTGGTAATGATCAGTTCACTAAGCCCACTTGGCTGCCCAATTTTCACTCTTCTAGGTTCAAGCGTTCGTTTCCAGTAACAGTTTGAATTTTTAGGTTTCACTTTGTTTTCTCCTACATAGATACTGTGTTTGGAATTCTAAATCAAACACGGTTTGTGCTCGCTCCTTGAAACTTGACCAAATGAAGTAGTTCTAAGTTCTATCTCTATTGTTTGTTTCCTCTTGATGTACCCCATGCAGAGACTGGCGGAAAACACTTTCGTTTGAAAGGGGTTGCCAAGCTTCCAAAAAACTACTAGTTTGCTGAAATCTCAGCAAACATTTTTTCACCAAATCTTGATGATACTTGGTGGTAATGATCACTTCACTAAGCCCACTTGGCTGCCCAAAGTTCACTCTTCTAGGTTCAAGCGTTCGTTTCCAGTAACAGTTTGAATTTTTAGGATTCACTCTGTTTTCTCCTACATAGATAGCTGTGTTTGGAATTCTAAATCAAACACGGTTTGTGCTAGCTAATTGAAACTTGACCAAATGAAGTACTTCTAAGTTCTATCTCTATGGTTTGTTTCCTCTTGAAGTACCCCATGCAGAGACAGGCGAAAAACACTTTCGTTTGAAAGGGGTTGCCAAGCTTCCAAAAAACTACTAGTTTGCTGAAATCTCAGCAAACATTTTTTCACCAAATCTTGATGATACTTGGTGGTAATGATCAGTTCACTAAGCACTCTTGGCTGCCCAATTTTTATTCCTCTAGGTTGAAGCATTCGTTTCCAGTAACAGTTTGAATTTTTAGGTTTCACTCTGTTTTCTCCTACATAGATAGCTGTGTTTGGAATTCTAAATCAAACACGGTTTGTGCTAGCTCCTTGAAACTTGACCAAATTAAGTAGTTATAAGTTCTATCTCTATGGTTTGTTTTTTCTTGAAGTACCCCATGCAGAGCCTGGCGAAAAACACTTTCGTTTGAAAGGGGTTGCCAAGCTTCCAAAAAACTACTAGTTTGCTGAAATCTCAGCAAATATTTTTTCACCAAATCTTGATGATACTTGGTGGTAATGATCAGTTCACTAAGCCCACTTGGCTGCCCAATTTTCACTCTTCTAGGTTCAAGCATTCGTTTCCAGTAACAGTTTGAATTTTTAGGTTTCACTCTGTTTTCTTCTATATAGATAGCTGTGTTTGGAATTCTAAATCAAACACGGTTTGTGCTAGCTCCTTGAAACTTGACCAAATGAAGTAGTTCTAAGTTCTATCTCTATGGTTTGTTTCCTCTTGAAGTACCCCATGCAGAGACTGGCGAAAAACACTTTCGTTTGAAAGGGGTTGCCAAGCTTCCAAAAAATTACTAGTGCTGAAATCTCAGCAAACATTTTTTCACCAAATCTTGATGATACTTGGTGGTAATGATCAGTTCACTAAGCCGACTTTGCTGCCCAATTTTTATTCTTCCATGTTGAAGAATTCGTTTCAAGTAACAGTTTGAATTTTTAGGTTTCACTCTCTTTTCTCCTACATAGATAGCTGTGTTTGGATTTCTAAATCAAACACGGTTGGGCTAGCTCCTTGAAACTTGACCAAATGAAGTAGTTCTAAGTTCTATCTCTATGGTTTGTTTCCTCTTGAAGTACCCCATGCAGAGACTGGCGAAAATCACTTTCGTTTGAAAGGGGTTGCCAAGCTTCCAAAAAACTACTAGTTTGCTGAAATCTCAGCAAACATTTTTTCACCAAATCTTGATGATACTTGGTGGTAATGATCAGTTCACTAAGCACTCTTGGCTTCCCAATTTTTATTCCTCTAGGTTGAAGCATTCGTTTCCAGTAACAGTTTGAATTTTTAGGTTTCACTCTGTTTTCTCCTACATAGATAGCTGTGTTTGGAATTCTAAATCAAACACGGTTTGTGCTAGCTCCTTGAAACTTGACCAAATTAAGTAGTTATAAGTTCTATCTCTATGGTTTGTTTTTTCTTGAAGTACCCCATGCAGAGCCTGGCGAAAAACACTTTCGTTTGAAAGGGGTTGCCAAGCTTCCAAAAAACTACTAGTTTGCTGAAATCTCAGCAAATATTTTTTCACCAAATCTTGATGATACTTGGTGGTAATGATCAGTTCACTAAGCCCACTTGGCTGCCCAATTTTCACTCTTCTAGGTTCAAGCATTCGTTTCCAGTAACAGTTTGAATTTTTAGGTTTCACTCTGTTTTCTTCTAAATAGATAGCTGTGTTTGGAATTCTAAATCAAACACGGTTTGTGCTAGCTCCTTGAAACTTGACCAAATGAAGTAGTTCTAAGTTCTATCTCTATGGTTTGTTTCCTCTTGAAGTACCCCATGCAGAGACTGGCGAAAAACACTTTCGTTTGAAAGGGGTTGCCAAGCTTCCAAAAAATTACTAGTGCTGAAATCTCAGCAAACATTTTTTCACCAAATCTTGATGATACTTGGTGGTAATGATCAGTTCACTAAGCCGACTTTGCTGGCAATTTTTATTCTTCCATGTTGAAGAATTCGTTTCAAGTAACAGTTTGAATTTTTAGGTTTAACTCTCTTTTCTCCTACATAGATAGCTGTGTTTGGATTTCTAAATCAAACACGGTTGGGCTAGCTCCTTGAAACTTGACCAAATGAAGTAGTTCTAAGTTCTATCTCTATGGTTTGTTTCCTCTTGAAGTACCCCATGCAGAGACTGGCGAAAAACTCTTTCTTTTGAAAGGGGTTGCCAAGCTTCCAAAAAACTACTAGTTTGCTGAAATCTCAGCAAACATTTTTTCACCAAATCTTGATGATACTTGCTGGTAATGATCAGTTCACTAAGCCCACTTGGCTGCCCATTTTTCACTCTTCTAGGTTCAAGCGTTCGTTTCCAGTAACAGTTTGAATTTTTAGGTTTCACTCTGTTTTCTCCTACATAGATACTGTGTTTGGAATTCTAAATCAAACACGATTTGTGCTAGCTCCTTGAAACTTGACCAAATGAAGTAGTTCTAAGTTCTATCTCTATGGTTTGTTTCCTCTTGAAGTACCCCATGCAGAGACTGGCGGAAAACACTTTCGTTTGAAAGGGGTTGCCAAGCTTCCAAAAAACTACTAGTTTGCTGAAATCTCAGCAAACATTTTTTCACCAAACCTTGATGATACTTGGTGGTAATGATCAGTTCACTAAGCCCACTTGGCTGCCCAATTTTCACTCTTCTAGGTTCAAGCGTTCGTTTAAAGTAACAGTTTGAATTTTTAGGTTTCACTCTGTTTTCTCCTACATAGATAGCTGTGTTTGGAATTCTAAATCAAACAAGGTTTGTGCTAGCTCCTTGAAACTTGACCAAATGAAGTAGTTCTAAGTTCTATCTCTATGGTTTGTTTCCTCTTGAAGTACCCCATGCAGAGACTGGCGAAAAACACTTTTGTTTGAAAGGGGTTGCCAAGCTTCCAAAAAACTACTAGTTTGCTGAAATCTCAGCAAACATTTTTTCACCAAATCTTGATGATACTTGGTGGTAATGATCAGTTCACTAAGCCCACTTGGCTGACCAATTTTTATTCTTCTAGGTTGAAGCATTCGTTTCCAGTAACAGTTTGAATTTTTGGGTTTCACTCTGTTTTCTCCTACAGAGATAGCTGTGTTTGGAATTCTAAATCAAACACGGTTTGTGCTAGCTCCTTGAAACTTGACCAAATGAAGTAGTTCTAAGTTCTATCTCTATGGTTTGTTTCCTCTTGAAGTACCCCATGCAGAGACTGGCGAAAAACACTTTCGTTTGAAAGGGGTTGCCAAGCTTCCAAAAAACTACTAGTTTGCTGAAATCTCAGCAAACATTTTTTCACCAAATCTTGATGATACTTGGTGGTAATGTTCAGTTCACTAAGCCCACTTGGCTGCCCAATTTTCACTCTTCTAGGTTCAAGCGTTCGTTTCCAGTAACAGTTTGAATTTTTAGGTTTCACTCTGTTTTCTCCTACATAGATACTCTGTTTGGAATTCTAAATCAAACACGGTTTGTGCTCGCTCCTTGAAACTTGACCAAATGAAGTAGTTCTAAGTTCTATCTCTATGGTTTGTTTCCTCTTGAAGTACCCCATGCAGAGACTGGCGGAAAACACTTTCGTTTGAAAGGGGTTGCCAAGCTTCCAAAAAACTACTAGTTTGCTGAAATCTCAGCAAACATTTTTTCACCAAATCTTGATGATACTTGGTGGTAATGATCAGTTCACTAAGCCCACTTGGCTGCCCAATTTTTATTCTTCTAGGTTGAAGCATTCATTTCCAGTAACAGTTTTAATTTTTAGGTTTCACTCTGTTTTCTCCTACATAGATAGCTGTGTTTGGAATTCTAAATCAAACACGGTTTGTGCTAGCTCCTTGAAACTTGACCAAATGAAGTAGTTCTAAGTTCTATCTCTATGGTTTGTTTCCTCTTGAAGTACCCCATGCAGAGACTGGCGAAAAAACACTTTCGTTTGAAAGGGGTTGCCAAGCTTCCAAAAAACTTCTAGTTTGCTGAAATCTCAGCAAACTTTTTTTCACCAAATCTTGATGATACTTGGTGGTAATGATCAGTTCACTAATCCCACTTGGCTGCCCAATTTTTATTCTTCTAGGTTGAAGCATTCGTTTCCAGTAACAGTTTGAATTTTTGGGTTTCACTCTGTTTTCTCCTACAGAGATAGCTGTGTTTGGAATTCTAAATCAAACACGGTTTGTGCTAGCTCCTTGAAACTTGACCAAATGAAGTAGTTCTAAGTTCTATCTCTATGGTTTGTTTCCTCTTGAAGTACCCCATGCAGAGACTGGCGAAAAACACTTTCGTTTGAAAGGGGTTGCCAAGCTTCCAAAAAATTACTAGTGCTGAAATCTCAGCAAACATTTTTTCACCAAATCTTGATGATACTTGGTGGTAATGATCAGTTCACTAAGCCGACTTTGCTGCCCAATTTTTATTCTTCCATGTTGAAGAATTCGTTTCAAGTAACAGTTTGAATTTTTATGTTTCACTCTCTTTTGTCCTACATAGATAGCTGTGTTTGGATTTCTAAATCAAACACGGTTGGGCTAGCTCCTTGAAACTTGACCAAATGAAGTAGTTCTAAGTTCTATCTCTATGGTTTGTTTCCTCTTGAAGTACCCCATGCAGAGACTGGCGAAAAACTCTTTCTTTTGAAAGGGGTTGCCAAGCTTCCAAAAAACTACTAGTTTGCTGAAATCTCAGCAAACATTTTTTCACCAAATCTTGATGATACTTGCTGGTAATGATCAGTTCACTAAGCCCACTTGGCTGCCCATTTTTCACTCTTCTAGGTTCAAGCGTTCGTTTCCAGTAACACTTTGAATTTTTAGGTTTCACTCTGTTTTCTCCTACATAGATACTGTGTTTGGAATTCTAAATCAAACACGATTTGTGCTAGCTCCTTGAAACTTGAGCAAATGAAGTAGTTCTAAGTTCTATCTCTATGGTTTGTTTCCTCTTGAAGTACCCCATGCAGAGACTGGCGGAAAACACTTTCGTTTGAAAGGGGTTGCCAAGCTTCCAAATAAACTACTAGTTTGCTGAAATCTCAGCAAACATTTTTTCACCAAACCTTGATGATACTTGGTGGTAATGATCAGTTCACTAAGCCCACTTGGCTGCCCAATTTTCACTCTTCTAGGTTCAAGCGATCGTTTCCAGTAACAGTTTGAATTTTTAGGTTTCACTTTGTTTTCTCCTACATAGATACTGTGTTTGGAATTCTAAATCAAACACGGTTTGTGCTCGCTCCTTGAAACTTGACCAAATGAAGTAGTTCTAAGTTCTATCTCTATTGTTTGTTTCCTCTTGATGTACCCCATGCAGAGACTGGCGGAAAACACTTTCGTTTGAAAGGGGTTGCCAAGCTTCCAAAAAACTACTAGTTTGCTGAAATCTCAGCAAACATTTTTTCACCAAATCTTGATGATACTTGGTGGTAATGATCACTTCACTAAGCCCACTTGGCTGCCCAAAGTTCACTCTTCTAGGTTCAAGCGTTCGTTTCCAGTAACAGTTTGAATTTTTAGGATTCACTCTGTTTTCTCCTACATAGATAGCTGTGTTTGGAATTCTAAATCAAACACGGTTTGTGCTAGCTAATTGAAACTTGACCAAATGAAGTACTTCTAAGTTCTATCTCTATGGTTTGTTTCCTCTTGAAGTACCCCATGCAGAGACAGGCGAAAAACACTTTCGTTTGAAAGGGGTTGCCAAGCTTCCAAAAAACTACTAGTTTGCTGAAATCTCAGCAAACATTTTTTCACCAAATCTTGATGATACTTGGTGGTAATGATCAGTTCACTAAGCACTGTTGGCTGCCCAATTTTTATTCCTCTAGGTTGATGCATTCGTTTCCAGTAACAGTTTGAATTTTTAGGTTTCACTCTGTTTTCTCCTACATAGATAGCTGTGTTTGGAATTCTAAATCAAACACGGTTTGTGCTAGCTCCTTGAAACTTGACCAAATTAAGTAGTTATAAGTTCTATCTCTATGGTTTGTTTTTTCTTGAAGTACCCCATGCAGAGCCTGGCGAAAAACACTTTCGTTTGAAAGGGGTTGCCAAGCTTCCAAAAAACTACTAGTTTGCTGAAATCTCAGCAAATATTTTTTCACCAAATCTTGATGATACTTGGTGGTAATGATCAGTTCACTAAGCCCACTTGGCTGCCCAATTTTCACTCTTCTAGGTTCAAGCATTCGTTTCCAGTAACAGTTTGAATTTTTAGGTTTCACTCTGTTTTCTTCTATATAGATAGCTGTGTTTGGAATTCTAAATCAAACACGGTTTGTGCTAGCTCCTTGAAACTTGACCAAATGAAGTAGTTCTAAGTTCTATCTCTATGGTTTGTTTCCTCTTGAAGTACCCCATGCAGAGACTGGCGAAAAACACTTTCGTTTGAAAGGGGTTGCCAAGCTTCCAAAAAATTACTAGTGCTGAAATCTCAGCAAACATTTTTTCACCAAATCTTGATGATACTTGGTGGTAATGATCAGTTCACTAAGCCGACTTTGCTGCCCAATTTTTATTCTTCCATGTTGAAGAATTCGTTTCAAGTAACAGTTTGAATTTTTAGGTTTCACTCTCTTTTCTCCTACATAGATAGCTGTGTTTGGATTTCTAAATCAAACACGGTTGGGCTAGCTCCTTGAAACTTGACCAAATGAAGTAGTTCTAAGTTCTATCTCTATGGTTTGTTTCCTCTTGAAGTACCCCATGCAGAGACTGGCGAAAATCACTTTCGTTTGAAAGGGGTTGCCAAGCTTCCAAAAAACTACTAGTTTGCTGAAATCTCAGCAAACATTTTTTCACCAAATCTTGATGATACTTGGTGGTAATGATCAGTTCACTAAGCACTCTTGGCTTCCCAATTTTTATTCCTCTAGGTTGAAGCATTCGTTTCCAGTAACAGTTTGAATTTTTAGGTTTCACTCTGTTTTCTCCTACATAGATAGCTGTGTTTGGAATTCTAAATCAAACACGGTTTGTGCTAGCTCCTTGAAACTTGACCAAATTAAGTAGTTATAAGTTCTATCTCTATGGTTTGTTTTTTCTTGAAGTACCCCATGCAGAGCCTGGCGAAAAACACTTTCGTTTGAAAGGGGTTGCCAAGCTTCCAAAAAACTACTAGTTTGCTGAAATCTCAGCAAATATTTTTTCACCAAATCTTGATGATACTTGGTGGTAATGATCAGTTCACTAAGCCCACTTGGCTGCCCAATTTTCACTCTTCTAGGTTCAAGCATTCGTTTCCAGTAACAGTTTGAATTTTTAGGTTTCACTCTGTTTTCTTCTATATAGATAGCTGTGTTTGGAATTCTAAATCAAACACGGTTTGTGCTAGCTCCTTGAAACTTGACCAAATGAAGTAGTTCTAAGTTCTATCTCTATGGTTTGTTTCCTCTTGAAGTACCCCATGCAGAGACTGGCGAAAAACACTTTCGTTTGAAAGGGGTTGCCAAGCTTCCAAAAAATTACTAGTGCTGAAATCTCAGCAAACATTTTTTCACCAAATCTTGATGATACTTGGTGGTAATGATCAGTTCACTAAGCCGACTTTGCTGCCCAATTTTTATTCTTCCATGTTGAAGAATTCGTTTCAAGTAACAGTTTGAATTTTTAGGTTTAACTCTCTTTTCTCCTACATAGATAGCTGTGTTTGGATTTCTAAATCAAACACGGTTGGGCTAGCTCCTTGAAACTTGACCAAATGAAGTAGTTCTAAGTTCTATCTCTATGGTTTGTTTCCTCTTGAAGTACCCCATGCAGAGACTGGCGAAAAACTCTTTCTTTTGAAAGGGGTTGCCAAGCTTCCAAAAAACTACTAGTTTGCTGAAATCTCAGCAAACATTTTTTCACCAAATCTTGATGATACTTGCTGGTAATGATCAGTTCACTAAGCCCACTTGGCTGCCCATTTTTCACTCTTCTAGGTTCAAGCGTTCGTTTCCAGTAACAGTTTGAATTTTTAGGTTTCACTCTGTTTTCTCCTACATAGATACTGTGTTTGGAATTCTAAATCAAACACGATTTGTGCTAGCTCCTTGAAACTTGACCAAATGAAGTAGTTCTAAGTTCTATCTCTATGGTTTGTTTCCTCTTGAAGTACCCCATGCAGAGACTGGCGGAAAACACTTTCGTTTGAAAGGGGTTGCCAAGCTTCCAAAAAACTACTAGTTTGCTGAAATCTCAGCAAACATTTTTTCACCAAACCTTGATGATACTTGGTGGTAATGATCAGTTCACTAAGCCCACTTGGCTGCCCAATTTTCACTCTTCTAGGTTCAAGCGTTCGTTTAAAGTAACAGTTTGAATTTTTAGGTTTCACTCTGTTTTCTCCTACATAGATAGCTGTGTTTGGAATTCTAAATCAAACAAGGTTTGTGCTAGCTCCTTGAAACTTGACCAAATGAAGTAGTTCTAAGTTCTATCTCTATGGTTTGTTTCCTCTTGAAGTACCCCATGCAGAGACTGGCGAAAAACACTTTTGTTTGAAAGGGGTTGCCAAGCTTCCAAAAAACTACTAGTTTGCTGAAATCTCAGCAAACATTTTTTCACCAAATCTTGATGATACTTGGTGGTAATGATCAGTTCACTAAGCCCACTTGGCTGACCAATTTTTATTCTTCTAGGTTGAAGCATTCGTTTCCAGTAACAGTTTGAATTTTTGGGTTTCACTCTGTTTTCTCCTACAGAGATAGCTGTGTTTGGAATTCTAAATCAAACACGGTTTGTGCTAGCTCCTTGAAACTTGACCAAATGAAGTATTTCTAAGTTCTATCTCTATGGTTTGTTTCCTCTTGAAGTACCCCATGCAGAGACTGGCGAAAAACACTTTCGTTTGAAAGGGGTTGCCAAGCTTCCAAAAAACTACTAGTTTGCTGAAATCTCAGCAAACATTTTTTCACCAAATCTTGATGATACTTGGTGGTAATGTTCAGTTCACTAAGCCCACTTGGCTGCCCAATTTTCACTCTTCTAGGTTCAAGCGTTCGTTTCCAGTAACAGTTTGAATTTTTAGGTTTCACTCTGTTTTCTCCTACATAGATACTGTGTTTGGAATTCTAAATCAAACACGGTTTGTGCTCGCTCCTTGAAACTTGACCAAATGAAGTAGTTCTAAGTTCTATCTCTATGGTTTGTTTCCTCTTGAAGTACCCCATGCAGAGACTGGCGGAAAACACTTTCGTTTGAAAGGGGTTGCCAAGCTTCCAAAAAACTACTAGTTTGCTGAAATCTCAGCAAACATTTTTTCACCAAATCTTGATGATACTTGGTGGTAATGATCAGTTCACTAAGCCCACTTGGCTGCCCAATTTTTATTCTTCTAGGTTGAAGCATTCATTTCCAGTAACAGTTTTAATTTTTAGGTTTCACTCTGTTTTCTCCTACATAGATAGCTGTGTTTGGAATTCTAAATCAAACACGGTTTGTGCTAGCTCCTTGAAACTTGACCAAATGAAGTAGTTCTAAGTTCTATCTCTATGGTTTGTTTCCTCTTGAAGTACCCCATGCAGAGACTGGCGAAAAAACACTTTCGTTTGAAAGGGGTTGCCAAGCTTCCAAAAAACTTCTAGTTTGCTGAAATCTCAGCAAACTTTTTTTCACCAAATCTTGATGATACTTGGTGGTAATGATCAGTTCACTAATCCCACTTGGCTGCCCAATTTTTATTCTTCTAGGTTGAAGCATTCGTTTCCAGTAACAGTTTGAATTTTTAGGTTTCACTCTGTTTTCTCCTACAGAGATAGCTGTGTTTGGAATTCTAAATCAAACACGGTTGTGCTAGCTCCGTGAAACTTGACCAAATGAAGTAGTTCTAAGTTCTATCTCTATGGTTTGTTTCCTCTTGAAGTACCCCATGCAGAGACTGGCGAAAAACACTTTCGTTTGAAAGGGGTTGAAAGCTCCGAAAAAAATACTAGTTTGCTGAAATCTCAGCAAACATTTTTTTACCAAATCTTGATGATACTTGGTGGTAATGATCAGTTCACTAAGCCCACTTGGCGGCCCAAAGTTCACTCTTCTAGGTTCAAGCGTTCGTTTCCAGTAACAGTTTGAATTTTTAGGATTCACTCTGTTTTCTCCTACATAGATAGCTGTGTTTGGAATTCTAAATCAAACACAGTTTGTGCTAGCTCCTTGAAACTTGACCAAATGAAGTAGTTCTAAGTTTTATCTCTATGGTTTGTTTCCTCTTGAAGTACCCCATGCAGAGACAGGCGAAAAACACTTTCGTTTGAAAGGGGTTGCCAAGCTTCCAAAAAACTACTAGTTTGCTGAAATCTCAGCAAACATTTTTTCACCAAATCTTGATGATACTTGGTGGTAATGATCAGTTCACTAAGCACTCTTGGCTGCCCAATTTTTATTCCTCTAGGTTGAAGCATTCGTTTCCAGTAACAGTTTGAATTTTTAGGTTTCACTCTGTTTTCTCCTACATAGATAGCTGTGTTTGGAATTCTAAATCAAACACGGTATGTGCTAGATCCTTGAAACTTGACCAAATTAAGTAGTTATAAGTTCTAACTCTATGGTTTGTTTCCTCTTGAAGTACCCCATGCAGAGCCTGGCGAAAAACACTTTCGTTTGAAAGGGGTTGCCAAGCTTCCAAAAAACTACTAGTTTGCTGAAATCTCAGCAAATATTTTTTCACCAAATCTTGATGATACTTGGTGGTAATGATCAGTTCACTAAGCCCACTTGGCTGCCCAATTTTCACTCTTCTAGGTTCAAGCATTCGTTTCCAGTAACAGTTTGAATTTTTAGGTTTCACTCTGTTTTCTTCTATATAGATAGCTGTGTTTGGAATTCTAAATCAAACACGGTTTGTGCTAGCTCCTTGAAAATTGACCAAATGAAGTAGTTCTAAGTTCTATCTCTATGGTTTGTTTCCTCTTGAAGTACCCCATGCAGAGACTGGCGAAAAACACTTTCGTTTGAAAGGGGTTGCCAAGCTTCCAAAAAATTACTAGTGCTGAAATCTCAGCAAACATTTTTTCACCAAATCTTGATGATACTTGGTGGTAATGATCAGTTCACTAAGCCGACTTTGCTGCCCAATTTTTATTCTTCCATGTTGAAGAATTCGTTTCAAGTAACAGTTTGAATTTTTAGGTTTCACTCTCTTTTCTCCTACATAGATAGCTGTGTTTGGATTTCTAAATCAAACACGGTTGGGCTAGCTCCTTGAAACTTGACCAAATGAAGTAGTTCTAAGTTCTATCTCTATGGTTTGTTTCCTCTTGAAGTACCCCATGCAGAGACTGGCGAAAAACTCTTTCTTTTGAAAGGGGTTGCCAAGCTTCCAAAAAATTACTAGTTTGCTGAAATCTCAGCAAACATTTTTTCACCAAATCTTGATGATACTTGCTGGTAATGATCAGTTCACTAAGCTCACTTGGCTGCCCATTTTTCACTCTTCTAGGTTCAAGCGTTCGTTTCCAGTAACAGTTTGAATTTTTAGGTTTCACTCTGTTTTCTCCTACATAGATACTGTGTTTGGAATTCTAAATCAAACACGATTTGTGCTAGCTCCTTGAAACTTGACCAAATGAAGTAGTTCTAAGTTCTATCTCTATGATTTGTTTCCTCTTGAAGTACCCCATGCAGAGACTGGCGAAAAACACTTTCGTTTGAAAGGGGTTGCCAAGCTTCCAAAAAACTACTAGTTTGCTGAACTCTCAGCAAACATTTTTTCACCAAATCTTGATGATACTTGGTGGTAATGATCAGTTCACTAAGCCCACTTGGCTGACCAATTTTTATTCTTCTAGGTTGAAGCATTCGTTTCCAGTAACAGTTTGAATTTTTGGGTTTCACTCTGTTTTCTCCTACAGAGATAGCTGTGTTTGGAATTCTAAATCAAACACGGTTTGTGCTAGCTCCTTGAAACTTGACCAAATGAAGTAGTTCTAAGTTCTATCTCTATGGTTTGTTTCCTCTTGAAGTACCCCATGCAGAGACTGGGGAAAAACACTTTCGTTTGAAAGGGGTTGCCAAGCTTCCAAAAAACTACTAGTTTGCTGAAATCTCAGCAAACATTTTTTCACCAAATCTTGATGATACTTGGTGGTAATGTTCAGTTCACTAAGCCCACTTGGCTGCCCAGTTTTCACTCTTCTAGGTTCAAGCGTTCGTTTCCAGTAACAGTTTGAATTTTTAGGTTTCACTCTGTTTTCTCCTACATAGATACTGTGTTTGGAATTCTAAATCAAACACGGTTTGTGCTCGCTCCTTGAAACTTGACCAAATGAAGTAGTTCTAAGTTCTATCTCTATGGTTTGTTTCCTCTTGAAGTACCCCATGCAGAGACTGGCGGAAAACACTTTCGTTTGAAAGGGGTTGCCAAGCTTCCAAAAAACTACTAGTTTGTTGAAATCTCAGCCAACATTTTTTCACCAAATCTTGATGATACTTGGTGGTAATGATCAGTTCACTAAGCCCACTTGGCTGCCCAATTTTTATTCTTCTAGGTTGAAGCATTCATTTCCAGTAACAGTTTGAATTTTTAGGTTTCACTCTGTTTTCTCCTACATAGATAGCTGTGTTTGGAATTCTAAATCAAACACGGTTTGTGCTAGCTCCTTGAAACTTGACCAAATGAAGTAGTTCTAAGTTTTATCTCTATGGTTTGTTTCCTCTTGAAGTACCCCACGCAGAGACTGGCGAAAAAAAACTTTCGTTTGAAAGGGGTTGCCAAGCTTCCAAAAAACTTCTAGTTTGCTGAAATCTCAGCAAACTTTTTTTCACCAAATCTTGATGATACTTGGTGGTAATGATCAGTTCACTAATCCCACTTGGCTGCCCAATTTTTATTCTTCTAGGTTGAAGCATTCGTTTCCAGTAACAGTTTGAATTTTTAGGTTTCACTCTGTTTTCTCCTACAGAGATAGCTGTGTTTGGAATTCTAAATCAAACACGGTTGTGCTAGCTCCTTGAAACTTGACCAAATGAAGTAGTTCTAAGTTCTATCTCTATGGTTTGTTTCCTCTTGAAGTACCCCATGCAGAGACTGGCGAAAAACACTTTCGTTTGAAAGGGGTTGCCAAGCTCCCAAAAAAATACTAGTTTGCTGAAATCTCAGCAAACATTTTTTTACCAAATCTTGATGATACTTGGTGGTAATGATCAGTTCACTAAGCCCACTTGGCTGCCCAAAGTTCACTCTTCTAGGTTCAAGCGTTCGTTTCCAGTAACAGTTTGAATTTTTAGGATTCACTCTGTTTTCTCCTACATAGATAGCTGTGTTTGGAATTCTAAATCAAACACGGTTTGTGCTATCTCCTTGAAACTTGACCAAATGAAGTAGTTCTAAGTTCTATCTCTATGGTTTGTTTCCTCTTGAAGTACCCCATGCAGAGACAGGCGAAAAACACTTTCGTTTGAAAGGGGTTGCCAAGCTTCCAAAAAACTACTAGTTTGCTGAAATCTCAGCAAACATATTTTCACCAAATCTTGATGATACTTGGTGGTAATGATCAGTTCACTAAGCGCTCTTGGCTGCCCAATTTTTATTCCTCTAGGTTGAAGCATTCGTTTCCAGTAACAGTTTGAATTTTTAGGTTTCACTCTGTTTTCTCCTACATAGATAGCTGTGTTTGGAATTCTAAATCAAACACGGTTTGTGCTAGCTCCTTGAAACTTGACCAAATGAAGTAGTTATAAGTTCTATCTCTATGGTTTGTTTCCTCTTAAAGTACCCCATGCAGAGCCTGGCGAAAAACACTTTCGTTTGAAAGGGGTTGCCAAGCTTCCAAAAAACTACTAGTTTGCTGAAATCTCAGCAAATATTTTTTCACCAAATCTTGATGATATTTGGTGGTAATGATCAGTTCACTAAGCCCACTTGGCTGCCCAATTTTCACTCTTCTAGGTTCAAGCATTCGTTTCCAGTAACAGTTTGAATTTTTAGGTTTCAGTCTGTTTTCTTCTATATAGTTAGCTGTGTTTGGAATTCTAAATCAAACACGGTTTGTGCTAGCTCCTTGAAACTTGACCAAATGAAGTAGTTCTAAGTTCTATCTCTATGGATTGTTTCCTCTTGAAGTACCCCATGCAGAGACTGGCAAAAAACACTTTCGTTTGAAAGGGGTTGCCAAGCTTCCAAAAAATTACTAGTGCTGAAATCTCAGCAAACATTTTTTCACCAAATCTTGATGATACTTGGTGGTAATGATCAGTTCACTAAGCCGACTTTGCTGCCCAATTTTTATTCTTCCATGTTGAAGAATTCGTTTCAAGTAACAGTTTGAATTTTTAGGTTTCACTCTCTTTTCTCCTACATAGATAGCTGTGTTTGGATTTCTAAATCAAACAAGGTTTGTGCTAGCTCCTTGAAACTTGACCAAATGAAGTAGTTCTAAGTTCTATCTCTATGGTTTGTTTCCTCTTGAAGTACCCCATGCAGAGACTGGCGGAAAACACTTTCGTTTGAAAGGGGTTGCCAAGCCTCCAAAAAACTACTAGTTTGCTGAAATCTCAGCAAACATTTTTTCACCAAACCTTGATGATACTTGGTGGTAATGATCAGTTCACTAAGCCCACTTGGCTTCCCAATTTTCACTCTTCTAGGTTCAAGCGTTCGTTTAAAGTAACTGTTTGAATTTTTAGGTTTCACTCTGTTTTCTCCTACATAGATAGCTGTGTTTGGAATTCTAAATCAAACAAGGTTTGTGCTAGCTCCTTGAAACTTGACCAAATGAAGTAGTTCTAAGTTCTATCTCTATGGTTTGTTTAATCTTGAAGTACCCCATGCAGAGACTGGCGAAAAACACTTTCGTTTGAAAGGGGTTGCCAAGCTTCCAAAAAACTACTAGTTTGCTGAAATCTCAGCAAACATTTTTTCACCAAATCTTGATGATACTTGGTGGTAATGATCAGTTCACTAATCCCACTTGGCTGCCCAATTTTTATTCTTCTATGTTGAAGCATTCGTTTCCAGTAACAGTTTGAATTTTTAGGTTTCACTATCTTTTCTCCTACATAGATAGCTGTGTTTGGATTTCTAAATCAAACACGGTTGGGCTAGCTCCTTGAAACTTGACCAAATGAAGTAGTTCTAAGTTCTATCTCTATGGTTTGTTTCCTCTTGAAGTACCCCATGCAGAGACTGGCGAAAAACTCTTTCTTTTGAAAGGGGTTGCCAAGCTTCCAAAAAACTACTAGTTTGCTGAAATCTCAGCAAACATTTTTTCACCAAATCTTGATGATACTTGCTGGTAATGATCA